>NC_133659.1:98485702-98713764 GCF_037893015.1 Macrotis lagotis
GCTCCTTTGTTTTATTTGTTTAAAAATCACCATTTTTGTCCATTATTCTTCTTTTATTTAAACACTCAGATCTTATACAAATGCTCAAAGAAATCCAAAACATTCCCACTGAATTTCCCTCATTTCTTTGAAATAGATATCAGGGTCATTGCTAAGATGAAATTAAGAAAGCTTTTTAATTTGAGGGTACTATTTTATTAGGTTCTAAATATTGAAATCCTCTATGAAGGGTAATCAAAAAAACATGAGGCTGTACTGAATGGTATTAATTAGAAGATAATTAAATTATTGTACGAGATGGGGAAATTTTTCACTCAGAAAGCATAATTTGCCCCATCCAACATAGATGTGGAGAGTCAACAAATAAAGTTGTTTCATTTTTCATTGATATTATTCAAAATGAATGTATTAATATGTCTAAACTTATAGTTTCTGCAGTACAAAGTTAAATCACTTTTGTTAATTTTCCTTAAATCATATATATTTTGTTGTCAAAACATTCAATTAAGTTTATTTTTTAATGACAAATGGATAATAGGCTAGATTTCTTTTCTTTTGGGGGGGGTGGGAGTGGAGGAGAGTATACTTTGGTACTTCTAAATGCTTTTTAGTGTCCATATTTCCCTAACAGTGGCTTGCAGTTTTTTGTTATTTACAAAACCACACACATTTTTAAATCTTATACAGTTCAAAAGTCTTTGTGATTATGCACTTTATATTGAGTTTATAACCAAAATTTATATTACAGTTTAAATGTTACATTATGCCCTAAGATGAAAAGCTCAGAAAAATTAACCTCCAGAAATTTCAACTGTCTTGTTAAAAGAACTTAGGATCAAATCCCAGCTTTGTCACTGACTAGCCTCTATGACTTTGGACAATCCACTTAACATGTCCTTATCTGGAAAAAGAAATAGTAGTACTAGATAATTTTTAAGGTCTCTTCTAGTTCTAACTCCGATGCCAACAAGCTATCAGGTTCTGTTTTCTGTCTAACTGTCATTGGCTTGTGTGAACTTGATAATAACTACTGACAGATATATTCATTGCAAAAATAATCATGAGAAATATCTTATGTTTCAAATGACACTGGATTTGGGAGTTAGAGAGCCTGTGATATAGTATTAAATAAGTCTCTTTGGGTTACAACTTCCTCATTGGTCAAATGATAAGAATGCTAAGTCTGATACTTAGTTGTGTGACTTTGGACAAGTAACTGAAACCCTCTGGCCTTTATTTTCTTTCTCTGCAAAATGAAAGGTAAGGCTAGTGGATTTCTAGGGTACCTTTCAGCTTCAGATCTAAGATCCTCTGAATCAAAGATCTCTAAGGTCTCTTTCAAGGTCTTACAGCCCATGACTCTCCCTATATAGACCAAGGTAGAAAATGTCCCTATGACTAAACCCAGCAAAATGATACTTCAAAGTGAGTTATTGAACTAAATTTGCTAATAACACCAACATGTTCTGAATTGCCTCTCATTTTCTCTTGAAAATGATATTATGACAGATTCTCTTCAAAGAGAGATGAAAATTATTTCCCAAAGTAGCACGTCCCTAAGATTTTTCTCATGAAATGACCATGATAATTCCATAAGAAAAAGATGTCTTTTTGAAAATAATCATAGTTTAAGCTAGGAATGTGTCACTGAATAAGTTATTTTTTAAAAACTTCTATGCAATTTGGGTCTATGAACAGAATCCCAAGTCAACATGACACTCTAGCCCAGAAACACTAACATTCATTCCTAATAAGAATCAAAGAGTAATACAAGAAAGTACTTTTTTATTTAGTAACAGGTATGAAGCATACCCCACCCTTCAAGTCCACAGAAGGGTTAATATAGCCCAACATGCCCAAAATATTTTTCTGATGACAAAACACATTTGCAGGAAAGAATTCATAAATAAAAAAGACATGACTTTTTTGGAATCCTGCAGCTATTGTGATGAAAACAACCACACAAAAAAACAGTTTTGGTCAATTTCCAACATTTCCGAAAAGTGTTTTTTGAAGTGAAAAATGCTATTGGTTTGCACTTTATTTATACTCCTACTTCCTTCTTTCTTTTCATTTCTTCTTTCGATTCTTTTCTTTTCTTTTCTTTTTCTTTCTTTCTTTCTTTTTTTTTTAAACAGCTGTAAGGGCTGACCGAATGCGAGGGGGAAGAAATAAGTTTGGACCAATGTACAAGAGAGACAGGGCTTTGAAGCAACAGAAAAAAGCTCTAATCCGAGCCAATGGACTTAAACTAGAAGCCATGACTCAAGTGATCCAAGCAATGCCCACTGACCTGACTATATCCTCCGCCATCCAGAATATACACTCTGTTTCAAAAGGCCTACCTCTGAACCATACTGCCTTGCCTCCAACAGACTATGATCGAAGTCCCTTTGTAACCTCTCCCATTAGCATGACAATGCCACCCCATGGAAGCCTGCAAGGTTACCAAACCTATGGCCACTTTCCAAGTCGAGCTATCAAGTCTGAGTACCCTGATCCTTACACTAGTTCTCCAGAGTCAATAATGGGTTACTCATACATGGACAGTTGTTACCAGACAAGCTCACCGGCAAGTATTCCACATCTGATCTTGGAACTTTTGAAATGTGAGCCAGATGAGCCACAAGTCCAAGCCAAAATTATGGCATACTTGCAACAAGAGCAAGCCAACAGAAGCAAACATGAAAAGCTCAATACATTTGGGCTTATGTGCAAAATGGCCGATCAAACTCTCTTCTCCATTGTTGAATGGGCCAGAAGTAGCATATTCTTCCGAGAACTCAAGGTAGGTCATGAGTTGTTATCAATTATTCCCTGCAAGGAAAAGAGTAAATGCTTTTGGCCATAATAATAAGTTTCTGGCACTGATAATCATCTTATGTTTCTTTGTATGTTTTATAGAGTAAGACCCTATTACAATAGTGACATCAGGGGGATAGAAATGATACTGTTGTCATGTAGTTTTTTAAGAGATTTTTATTGTACGCCATATTGGTGAAGAAGACTTAACCTGAGATGTCTGCAGTACAATGAACTGCATGAAAATGGGTTTTTGCTGTTATGACTCAATTAAACTTTTATTAATTATTACACTTATCCAGCAATATGATTAGCTAAAAAAAAGTCTATAAAGTCTAAGAATCCAAACTTTTCAGTCTATGTGCATATCACCGATTAATGTTATTCTCTTGAAATGTGGTATATATTTCTTAATTTTTATAAGCTTGCTTTTAACCTTAAAAAATGATCAACACCTTGAGGCAGTTGTATTTACATTCCAAAGAAGGCAAAACATGCCATTTGTCAATTGTACCTACTAGGTATTTACTACCTGTTTACCTAGACATTTGGTTAGTAAAGCATTTCCTTGGGGAACCAGATTCCAATGGTATGTTTATAGTCATTGAATGACATTTTACCTATGTGAGAATGGGTAAAATGACTAGTGCTAGTCTATTTGATTCAGGTTTTAGTCTTTTAATGGATTGGGATATCGTAAATGTTTAATTGCTTGTGTTATTTGCTTACCTAAGGATCTTTATTTGACTACATAATTGCACTTTTAACTGTACCTTACCTTGAAACACAAGATTGGAAAAAATATGAATAGGTTACTGACACGAAGGTGGTCTAAGAGGGACCACTAAATCTCCAGCCAGAAAACTCTATTGCTCATTTTTTTGATGCCCATTGAGAAAGGGAAATTATCTCTACACACCCTGACCACTGAACATCTTGTGACATTCAGGAGATATTTTAAATCTTTTCAGGAGACAAGAGAAATTATTTAATATCCAATAACACTTACTACATGACAGGCACTGTGTTCAGATTTGGGGAGTCAAAGAAAGGCAAAAGACAGTCCCTAATCTCAAAAGTATTCAATGAGAAGGAAAATCCCTATCCTACTCAGCTTCTGCTGTTAGTGGATATTGTTTGTACTTTGTTCTCAAAGAAAACCAGGACTTCAGGGAGGTGATTCCATGTTTTGAATGTTAAGTAAGGAGGAGATGGGTGAAGTCAACAGTCTCACTTTCTCCTCCAAAGCTGTTTGGGTTCAATGGAAATCTTCAGATATGGATCAGGATGACTGGAGATGGCCCTGGATTCAGTGGGAGACTTTGGTCTTTTTTGGCTGTCTTTAACAGATCTCAGTGTGATTGAGACAAAACCTATTCAGTGATTAAATCTAGATAAGAAAGCAATGAGGCAGAGATGGGTCTCTTTAACCTAGTCAAAGAAAAAATCAATCTGGAAAGGGAAAGCCCTCAGGGTTTTTGGCAATGTTAGTGGTAACCAAGATTTAATATCACCTTTAGGGACTAGACATTACAGGAGGAACTTGGACAAAGGAAAAATTATATTTTCCATAGAAACTCCTTCACCTGGGTCTTAGTTTCCTTAGGAGCTTAGATTAGACAGAGGTTCTTAATTTGGGGATAAAGCACTTGCTCACTTTCCCCTTGAGGCTTTCTTATAGTTCTAGGGAACTACTGAAAAATGGTGATGGTTTGACAAGATTTGCAAAGAAGCAGTATTAAGACATCTGTAGCAGGAAATGGATTGGAATTAGAGACAGACATACCCTTAGAAATCAATTAATTCAAATCTTTCATTTTTTACAGTTAGGGAACTGAAACTAAAAAGGACTGAATTTCCCCAGAATGGAAGCTTCTGGAGGGCAGGCACTATTTCAGTTTTTTATCTTTGTATTATCAGTGCATTGATCTGAACAATTGTAAATACTTAATAGATGTTTGCTTAATTAAGTGATTTACCTGAGGTCATATAGGAAATAAATAGGGTTTAAATAAAGCTCTTCATTTGCCAAATCCAGTGTTCCTTCCTCTAGGTCTTTGAGCAAGATGTCACTAACTATTATCGCTTCAGTTTTTTAAAAAGCCATGGGTTTCTACTTGCTGAAAGATGAAATCTTCCCTCCTGAAATCACTTACCTTTAAAATAGATTCACAGATACTGCAGTGACTGGCAGACACACATTTGTATTGGATGAAATATACTATATACCCTTCAACTCCAAAAAGACAAGTATTGGCCTCTGAAGAAATATTCAGGCTGCTAATAATATCTTAATCATCTAATAATAGTATTACTAGTAATCTTTGAGAGAGAGATTCCCAGGGTTCCCAGGGCCCTTAAAATCTGTCACTTTGGAGGAAAGTTCAAAAAACTGCAAAGAATCTTTGGGAATGCCATGGTACCATTCCGAGCAATGGATGAGTAACTGACTAAAAAATATCCAGGGCTATTGAGAAACCTTATGGAGCATGAAAACATTACTTATATCTGGGAAATAGTTGATTCTCTGAAACAGTGGTTCTGAAAGCTTGGCCCAGGCCCCATGGAGGTTCTTTGATATCTTTTTGGGAGGCAGGTGAACTCAAGATCAAAATTATTTTCATAATAATACTAGGACATTTTCATATGGCAAAGATAGGAAGGAAAGAAAACATGAATAGACAGATAGATAGATGATAGATAATAGATAACTAACATACATCATCTTGGCAAATCTTTAATAATTTTTAAGAGGGTAAAAGTTGTGGGGTTTTTTAATTTGTTTTTATTTTTGTTTGTTTGTATTTTGCCTTGCAGTAAATTGGTAAATGTGGTAAATTCTTAACCCATAATGATATATTTAGGATGTACTAATTCATGGAAATCTTCCATTCCTACCTAAAAAGAAATAGGGGTTAATACAAAAATAAAATGGGAAATGTTCAGAGAATAGAGAACAATAAAAAGACAGACACTAGGCTGGCCAATAGTGAGATTTAAAAAAAAATTAATCAGAGATTTACAAATGATTTGTGAGATAGCATCTTCTAGTTAGTATTAGCCCCTTCAAATAATTTAGAAGCAATATGTCACATAGTGGCCTGTGGTCTTCCATTTTTCATTCTTTGGAAATGAAAGGCAAATATCATGAAGAAAAACTTTTTTCCATGAAGAAAATCTTGTGTTTTCAGAGGAGAGTAAATTAATTTCTGCTTATTCCTTCTTAAGTTTGGTTGAGGATAATTTTCCTAGGCAAGAAAATAAGAATAGAAAGTCTAGAGCAGCTGAAGAATATAATTTGAATAGCTAGAGACTAGATATCCTAAAAGGAGGCTGACAAGGATATTAACAACAGCTACATAAACATTTCTTTATACAAAGGACAGAAACAAAAATCCTGATTTTCCATTATATATAACTTGTTGTTATAAGCACATATTGCAATTATTATATTGTCCCAACAATGACTCCTTCCGAACTTCTTATCCCTGCTATATATTTTCAAATGTTTCATCTAAATTCTATTCTTTCTCCTTTTAAAGAAAAGTAACTTTGTGATCCTTTCCCATTTCCTCCCAAACACCCATGCCACCACAGAAAGTCCTCTTTATTACAAAAAGAAGAATCAAATAAAACAAATCTACACATTTGTTTCATTCTGAACCTTTAGTCCATCACTTCTCTGCCAAGAAATGGAAAGAATGATTCATCATCCTTCCTCCAGAGCATTGATCTGAGAACCTTAAGTCTTTCATCATTTGTTTGTTAGTTTTTTTTCAGTTACAGTATTAACATGTGGTCATCATATAAACTGATCCCTGGATCTAGTCATTTCATAAAAATCTGATTTTTATGAATTTTTGTATCATTGACACAATTATATTAAATTACATATATATTTCATTACTTGTTCATTTATTTCCCAGCTAATCAAAACCCCCTTTATTTTTACTTTTTGATAATAAAAAAACTGCTGTAAAATTTTTTTTGTCCATAAAGGACTTTTCTCTCTTTCAGTTATCCCTTTTGGATATACTTCTGGTAGTGATATCAATGAATGAAAATGATACACAGCTCTAAGATTCTGAGTATAGAGATGTAAAACCCTTCCCAAGAAAAATAACCGAGTAATGCAATAGGAATGAATCTAAAGTAATTTTGCTACAAATTCTTAACTAATTTTTTCATTGGGGAGGAGGAAAAAAATGGATTTTTAGAATGATTTTGAAAGTTTATGGCACAGGAACTTGACAACTTCCAAAGTCAAATCAAAGGTGTTCCTATGTAGATCTCTAGAAAGTAGAAAAGTTTCTTTTTGGAGAAGCTTCATTTTCCTATAATCAATCTCTAAGGCTATCTCTAGACACTTTAGTGGGCTTAAAAATTATTTCTGATACCTTTCTTCAAACCTCCACAATAAAAACTCACAATTTTCATGGCACATTACAGTTTACAAAGGGTTTTCCACAAACAACCCTGCAAAGTAGATATTTTAAGTATTATTATTAATATCACATGATAGATGAGGAAGGTGACATGAAGAGAATCTAAGTATAAGTGAACCCATTGTCAAAGAACTAGTATATCATTGAATACACGTGGACTTACATTGAGACTTTCCAACTCTAAATATAGTAATCTTTCTACTCTGTCTATACCATACTGCTTCACCATTCTGAGAATTTATGAAATCTGACCCAATCTAATCTTGAGTCTTAAGTAAACTTGTTTGGGCATTCCTTTTTTAAGAAGTGTGATAAGGAGAGCATATGCATAATATCCAAGTCCATCAGCTGATTCTTCTGGACTTTTCCTTTCATCCTTTCATTCACCATGAGACTGGCCCTTGAGACTGATGAGTTCTAACTACAGGTTTCTTACACACACACACACACACACACACACACACCTGCCTAAGTTATTTCGTTCATTACAAAATAAAGTATTCCAATACGGAGGTTGAAAGAAGCAAGAAAACTTTAGAAAACCACTTTTAAAGTCAGGAATAATATTTTTTCAGAATACAAATTAAATTTTTCAAAATTACAGAAGAGCAGAGTTATAGAGGGCCATCCTTAGTCATTCCGATCTATATCTTGCCACTGAACTCCAAAGACTCTGGAGGAGAAAGTGGGGTTGAGGACTTTGCAGACCTCCGCCTCACTTAAAAATCCACTTTACTTGGAAGTCAAGACATCATCCTGCTGATGTCATTGGTCCTCTTCCAGAAAGAAGGATGAACAACAACAACAAAAACAAAGCAGACTATTAAGAGTTTTTAGTGGTCATTAGTTTAACCTGTAACAAAATAAAGGTCCTTCTCTAGCATATCCAACAACTGGTCTTCTAGCCTTTGCTTGAAGTCTGCCAATGAAGGGAATCTGGTTAACTTCTCCTATGTAAAGGAGTGAAGTCAGAGTTTGGTTTGTTTGCTTACTTGCTTGCTTGTTTTGGGGGGTTTGCTTTTTTGTTTTTCTCCTCCTATATTTAGAGAGTAGTAGGTTGTCAAGGATAGGCAGAGCTGACATAATAGAACCTAAAACTTGTCATTTACTCAGAGGATACTGCTCATACACAAAAGTTACCATTCCCATTGACCTTTTCTTATCCATAGCATACTGAATCAGTTCTTCAAATGAGTCCTTTGAATGGAATATCATCTGTTCTAAAGAAGACAATTCAGAATTCCTAATCCACATTGGTCTTTTCTGTTCTATGGGCAACCAATATATATATTTTAAGTTTTTTTATAAGTTAAAATTCATATTTAACATTTATTTTGCTCATTTAACAATTTTATCCAAGGTGGCATAAACTTGAAAAAGAGTCATGTATTCATAGCTCCAGGGTTTGAAGGAAGCTACAGCGTTGTTGGGAACAATTCCCTCAATTTATAGGTGCAAATTCAGAGACCAGTCAAAGTTTATCACTTGTCCAAGGTCACACAGGCAGTAACCACCAATAGAAGAATTTGAACTGAAGACCTTTGATTCCAAGACCCGTGATCTTTTCACTATATCACATGGGTAATCTTAAAGTTTGTTAAAAAAAAAAAGTATGATATTCTTAAATAATGATAGTTCAGAGTTATAGGATTTTCAAAGAATTTTTGCTCACAATAATCTGGTAAAGTAAATGTTTTTGTACACATTTTACAAATGAGAAACTTGAAAATCAGAGACATTTCATTCATTGTATTTATATCTCTAGAGTCTAGAGGGGGTGGGGGGTTCCTGACTAGATTTCTGAGGTTCTAGGAACTTGGATAAGAAAAATAATATTCCTTAATTTTTGAATTCTTTGTAATCTTTATGCTTTATCTTATGCATTTAAAAACATCCTGAGAAAATATTCATTATGACACAAAAAGGGAAAGAGTCCCTGGCCTCAGAAGTGCCTAGCAAAGAGTAGTTATTTCCCACACCTTATGGGTACTTTATAAATCCTTGTTGATTGATTAAGTCATTTGTTCAGGATTGGATTGCTTGTAAGTATGGAATGACCACTATCCTTTGATAGGATTCTGACAGGTATGTTTTCTGCTACAAGAGGGCCATGCAGTAGTTAACTTTCAAAAGTGGTCAATTTACAATATACAGAAAACTCATTTAAAAATAACCCTCCAGTTGACAGATTCTGAAGTTCACCTCCATCAGATTCAATAGCCCAACATGCTATCCATGTGAACATATCCTGCATGAGGATCCAGGATATTTGGTGGGAGTGTTAGTCATTAGGAGCCTAACCTCCCACTGTGTTTGCTTGTTCACTTGTGGAGATGCTTCCTGTTCCTATTAATCTCTTCATTACCTCCTGGAATCCTGGCAAGCATAGTAGTCACACCTGGGTCTGATGAAGAGACTGGGGATAGGCACAGTCTCCTCTTCCTACAGGGTTGAGAAGAAGCCGCTCATTACCAACAGTGCATCTCTTGGAGTGTAAAAGGCTGGTCCAAGGGTAGGGAGAACACAGACCTGGGCTGGCCGAGGTGACTTTTCAAACAAAGGTTATCCTGCTGCTGACCATACTAGTGGGTATCCATGCATACAGACATAATCAGTCAGAGTCATCTTGCCAGCATCTTAGGAGTTTCCTAATTGGTTACTGATAAGTAACTAGCTAGAACTAGTCCATTCATTCTCCTGCACACAGCTAGGGAGTAACTAGCTCAAACTGAGTTTAGGAAGATAACTCAGATTGAAAGGGGAAGCAAAGTTAAAAAGAAACACAGATCCAAGCTGGAATGAATCCACCCCAGGGGCTGGGGTGTCCTCTGAGGGTAAGATAGAGAAATGCTAGGGTATCTCACCCGCCTTGCACAGAAGTTGGTCTTAGTTGGACTTGGAGTGGGGGAAGAGGTGAATTCATATTCTGCTTCTGATACTATAATTCTAAGTAAATCATTTAAAATCTCCAGACCTGTTTCCTCATATATAAAATATGGGATTGGATTTGAAAACCTCTTAAAATCTTCCTTCCAGCTCTAAATTTATTGTAGTTCCCACCCTATATTCCTGATTATAGTTGGGATCATGGAATCTGTTGATTAAGATGCCAATTTCAGAAGATTCAGTAATGAGGAAAGCTTCCTTGAGCCATTAGATTATAGGAGAAAGACATTAAAGGGAGTTCTGGGCCATAAAGAAAGAAAAATAACTAGCACTCATATAGCTTAAGGTTAACAAAGGGTTTTACAATAGTATCTTGTTTTATCCTCATAACTGGAATTATTATGATCATCCCCATTTTACAGATGTGAAAACTGAGGCAAAGAGAGGGGGGAAAAAAGTGACCTGTCCAAGGCCATAAAGCTTCTATGTCTCTGAGGCTAGATTTGTCTCAGGTCTTCTTGACCTATCTACCTAAACTGTCTCAATAAATTGCTTCCCAGAAGCTTATGATCAGTAGTAATGACTCTTCCCTGAAGCAGCTAGGTAGACCTAGAATCATTATAACCTGAGTTCAAATCTCTTCTTTAGATACTCATTAGCTGGATGACCCTGGGCAAACTTCTGTATGCCTTGGCTTCTTCAAAGTGTAAAATTGCAGGTTATAACAACACCTACCTCCCAGAGTTGCTATGAAAATCAAATAAGGTAATATTATAAAAATAATGTAAATTTTTAAAAAGTTTGCAAGGTGGTGTTTGGTATCTAGTAGGTACTGTCCCTTCTCTATTTCTTTCTTTCTTCTTTTTTAGGTTTTTGCAAGGCAGTGGGGTTAATCGGCTTGCCCAAGGCCACACAGCTAGGTAATCCCTTCTCTATTTCAATCCTCAGATAATGTAATGAGGAGGTATGAGACCATTGCATTCACCTAGACTAAAATATGGAGATCACCTATATTTAGCCTCTCCTTTTAATAGATGAGGAAACACACAAATGAGTTGCCTAAAGTCATGCAAGAATTAAGAACTAGAGCTCCAAATCAAATTCAGGTCCCTCCTATCTTTAAATTTACCATGCCTCAATGCTTCCATTCAGTCATCAGAAATTTTGAACCAGGTTGATTTAGGGGCAGGTATAACCCTAGTTACTAAAGGATGTGGGATGGAAACACTGATTGTCACCCCATGTCTACCTGCTGAAAAAGGCAAACAACCCACAGTTTTCCCTTCTGGGCAAAGTTTGAACAATGCTATTTGCTAGAGATGATGAGTTTTTAGGAGCAAAAACTCTCCAAGTCTTCCTCCTGATGGAAGCAGCCAATGGTGTCTAAAAATATGTGACTCATATATGTGACATCCCTTAGCACACTTAAGAGGGACTTTGGTCTTTGATTGAAAAGGCAAGGTAGGACTTTTCTCTATTTTCTTTCTTTTTTGTTTAAGCTAGTATAGGTAAAGAATGACTATTCTGACCTATTTTTCACAGCTTAAGAAGTTGATCATATAGGTCTATGGGGGCTCAAAATCTATTTGCACAATGACTCCAGAGATTGGGCATTTAAGCTAAAGCCATTTAGTCTTTACCACAGCACACCACCCATCCTGGAGAACAATGGCCTATATTACCCAATAATGATAATTTGTTCTATCTCAAGGTGTCTTATTTAAATTCTAATTTCCTACTCTTTCCTATGCCTTTAATTTGCTAGCAATACCACCATCTATCTGATAGGTTCTTGAGATAAAGTGTGCTAGCATTTTGCCACCTGATTTCCCTCCCACCACTTTTTTTCTTCTCCAGTCTTGATTTCATGAGTTCAGAGAACTCCCAGTGTGTAAATGCTCTCCACTCATGCAGATCAACAACTCATTCATAATGTATAGTCTTAAAAAATTCTTATAGCCCTGGAGTCAAAAGGATTTCAAGAGGTTCAACCATTGTTTGACAAATGAGGCAACTGAAGTCCAGAGGGTTCATACTACTTGCCCAAAATCTCAGCGTACCTTGCATATGATTCCTCTAGAGTACTATTGTTCATGTTCAAATCAAACTTTCTGGTTTCAAAGTGAAATTCAAACTCAAGACCAGTGAAGCTAAATTCAATATTCTTTCCAATGAATTGCTGCCTTGTCTTTAAGGCAGAAGTTAGTATGTGCCAGTGTCACAGAACTTGACACCTGAGCTAACCTTCTAGACTCCCACCCATCACTGGAGGTACTTTTTTCTTTTTTCTTTCCCTTTTCTCCCTTTCTTCTACTTTCCTTTCTCTTTCTTTATTCTTATTTCTTTTCTCTTCTTCCTTCCAACATCCAGACACATTGCTTTCTGTAGCCCTAGGATCCAAGAAGTCACTGACACCTGGTTCAGTCTTCTTCCAGTTTTGAATGGAGCCAGAGGCTTCAGATGCTGAGAATGGAAATCTAATGGGAATTTGAGATTAGAAAGAATGGGAAAGCAAACAGATTAGAAATCATTGGACATGTGCTTTATTTTTAAATGCCATTAGGTTTCATTTCTCTATCGGTCTAGTATGCCAATACTGGGCAATGTTTATATCAACTTTTACATGACCCTTTCTATTAGTAGCAGCAGTCTGAAAAATAGAAATGGAGTAGAGAGCCAGGAGGTTCCCAGAAGGACTGGAAAGAGGAGTGAAGGAAAATCTCCTTTTGTTGCAGCAGTTTTTTTTTCCATTTATATCTAAATGTAGTTCATGTAGCTTGAGCACAAAGAGAATTCCAGACCAAGCCCCCCACCACATGACTTTTTTTTTAATTACTCCAAACTGGTCATGAGAACAAATTTTCTATGGGTTGCTGGATCTTCAAGCTCCATTTCTAAAGGCAGACATGACTTAACTCATCAACCCCCATTATTCCTCGGGATTCCTCACTTTAATTTTCCCTCATTGTATGATTTTCTTGTTCTTTTTAATTTCCTTGATATCTTTTGTTTTTACATCACTTTCATTTCCAAATATACCCCCTCCACCCCGTCCCCAGAGAGACAACCTTTTTAACAAGGAATAACAGAGAGGGGAGAAAAGCATTTCAGCAAAAATAACAAACACATTGAAAAATTCTGACACTATATGAAGTGTTCCACAGACATTATCCCCTGCCTTTTTGAAGAAGGGAGAGGAAAGCATTTCTCTCTTCTTCAGGCCAATGTGATCATAACAATCAGACAGGGATCATTTGTTGGGGTTTTTTTTTTTCACTTACACTGATGCAGGCACTATGTAAATCATTTTTCTAGTTCCTCTTAGTTCACTTGCATCAGTTTGTGTACATTTTGCCAGATTTCTCTGTAATATAGATTACATTTTTGTATCACAATTAGTATAGCCACTCCCCACTTGATCACTGGTCATCTCTTTTGTTTTCAGTTTCTACATGGGATTATAAACTATAAAATTCTCAATCTGAGTGAAGAGGTTTGTGTATGTTTCAGAAGTCATATTATTAATAAAATTTCAATAAAATTGAAAATTATCAGGAGGGTGAAAGTGAATTCTCTGCCATCAGGTTGTAAAGTTTACCCTGGGATTGCATATTTCTTGCAGGAAAATGAAACTTTTAAAAATCATGTTATCTAAAATATTTGGTAATGTAGCAGGGATTGCTTAACAGGGTGGATTAAAGTTTTGACCAAGGGCCAACACTGAATCTATAGGATTGTTCTTCCCTTACATGACATATGATGGGGTCATTGGCCAGCAGTGCTAAAGTCTCTCCGCCATTGTGCAATGAAAGGATGCAAGGGCAGAATCTAACCTCAAATTAGTATTGTTAGCCCAGAAATGTGAATCCTTTTTTCCCCCTTTCCCCTTCACTTTAAGAGGATGGATGTAAACAGTTTTCTATCCTCCTATGTTTAAGTATTTTCCCAAAAACTCCTTCATATCAAGACCACCTCCTGTGGATTGACTCTCACATTTCTAGATAGGTTGTTTATACAAATATTTTATCTGGGAGAGCATTATTATTGTACCATTTAAATCAGAAACACATTTTCATGTGAACAAAATAGATAGCAAGACACTCAACAAATGCTGGTTGAATTGGATTGAATTAAGATGCATAAGACTTAAAGGAGACAAAATCCTCAGTGGTAAAGTTTGCTCATATGAAGCCCACTGAACCATGAATCTTAAGTTGTTGGATCACGCATATTTCAGTTTCTCAATTTTTTTCTCCAAAAACCGAGATTAAAAGCAGATTTCCAACTTGACTTTATTTTTAAGCAGCACTAAATAAACAAAGAGATTTTTGAGAACGAGAAAGGACCTCAGAGGTCATATTGTCAGACTTTCATCTCATAGATGAAGACTTGAACTGTGAAGTGACTTTTCCAAATCACAAGGCTAAATAGTGTCAGAGTCATGTACTCAGAAATCAGAGCTCATCCCTAATCTTTTCTAAATATCATGTTACAAATATTCTGGAAAGAGTTAAAAATATATTAAATATCTTCTTACCTACTCCTCATCATTCTACATATGCTCACACGCTTATTTGTTAGAAAACCAGTGGCTACACAAACAGGATTTGAGTTCTAACTTACTTGCCAAGGCAGACTTCTTTGTATATACTTGCCATTCAAGTAACAGATTTGTAAATGCATATCCTGTTTTTAGATACCACTTCTCTGAAATGTTGGCTTATTCTAAGACCTCTTTTATTTTGACCATTGTATCCTGTCTGCTCTGAAATCACCTCCCCTTCAAGTGAGTGAGATTCTTTATAACACAATTCTTGCCCTAACAGTCATTTTTTAAACCTAAAGTTTACAGTAAATGAGTCTTTACTTATTGCTTATGTTAAAAAAGATCCAAAAATTTAATAAATATTAAACTTCCTTTTGTAAAATAATGATTTAGATTACTGTTTGTGAGAAAATATTAACTGCAGACTACTTCAAAAAGTTTTCCTTTGGGTGATGAAAAGCTGTTATGTTATTTTGACTAACTAATCAAATGTAATTGGGTAGCTTGAAGGGCCTTAGATTTTCCTGCTACAGTTATCAAAGCAGGAAATGTAACTTGGAGAGCTGATGAAAGGAATCTCTCACAGTATTCTTTCAATTATAGATCTTACGGCAAGAATAAAAGAACAGCTCGGCTGTTGAAAACACGGAGACTCAAGAGTCCCCTTAATGTTAACTGTCATATTAGCTAGTTAACATACTATTATATATTTTAATTGATTTCTGCTTGAGAAAAAAAGGGGAAATGTTAAGGGGCTGTTCTCTGTACATGTGAACAGGGAAAGACATGGTTAGTTCCATGATCTGTGTTGATTCCCTGATATAGAATCAGATCAAACATGTCAAATGCTTTTCCATAAAAATTCATAGATCTGTTTTCCAGCTTTCAAAATCTGGTGACAACCAATTTTGCTTTGATCTTGTATAATCACATATAAGAATTGCTATTTTAGGATGAGTTTTATTTCATGAGTGAGAGTTTAAAGTTTTACAAATATGGAAATGGAGACCTACAGAGCTTACATGATTTTAAGGTTATACATATGGCAGAAAATTTGAACACAGCACCTCTGACTCTGAACTCTCTCACCACAGAACCTCAGCCAATTAACTAACAGATGAAACTACTCAAAATATGTAGCAAACTCTAGGAGGGCAGCTCTTTGAAAAGAGAGCTCTACTGGCTTCAGACTCCATAGACCAGAATTTCAGAAGTAGAGCAAAGAAACGTTGAATTAATTGAGCTTTCAATATGGAGTAGAACATTACCTCTGAAAATGGTTTTGTGTTTTTTTTTATTTCATAGGGGTAGATGACCTCCCTTCCCATAGAAGATTTTTAGAGTACTGTTTGAGTCACCAGCTCTGAATGGGACCAGCCTGAGAACTTTCCCCCCCCCCAATCTTTTTTCTAGGCTAAAAAAAAAGCCAAATTAACTCCTTTTTTTATATACCCTAGATCTTGCTTCAAAACTTGTAAATTATTTCCATTGAATCTCTTTATTATTTTGTAGAGAAAAGGAAACTGAGAGCTGAAGAAAGTTCAATGATATTTTCAACGTGGTAATGTTAGTGACAGAACTAGGATTCAAACTCAGATCTAAATCTTTGTGCTGTGTGGTGGTCTATCCCTGTCCTTCCCCTACCCCCAGTCCATGTTTCTTTTAGCCCTAAGACTAGGTTGGAAATTAAGTTAAAGGTTGCTGTTGTTTGTTTTGTTTTTTTTTTCTTTTTCCCCCCTTTCCTCCCCTTTCCCTCTCCACTCTCCGAAAAGGATGATATGAGTCATTCTGGGCAGGTTATTGAAGTACAAGTTCAGATCACATTATCGATAGCATATACACACAAATGCACATTATATGCATAAACATATATACCACATGGATATATAATATGTGATATATAGCTATAAGGATTATACATACATATGTGTGGATATTACCTGTATATATTATAATAGGTATATAAGTATACATATGTATATATATATATATATATATATATATATATATATATACTGTATGTCTGTGGATTGAATTATATATGTGCATATACCAAGAGATAGGATATATATATATATATATATATATATATATATATATCCACATAAATGGGGTATTACTATCTATTGCTTCTAGATTTCCATTACCCTACCACAATAAACTCAAAAGATCATGGATCATGAATCTGGAACTGAAAGGGTCATCAAGAGTTCATTTAATCTAAACTCTTCATTTTATAGAAAAGGAAACATCTAAGGGAGTTAAAGTAACATATCCCAAAGCGGTCAGGTAGGGCAGTGGGTAGAATGCTGGCTTTGGAATCAAGAAGACTTGAGTTCCAATGTAGCCTTGGATTCTTACAATGTGACTGTAAGTCACTTCATCTCTGCCTCAGTTTCCTCAAAATGGAGATGTTTATAGCTCCCAACTCACAGGGTTGTTGTGAAGATCACTTGAGTTAGACACTGTGATAAACAGGCATTTAATAAATGCTTGTGTCTTTCCTTTTCCTTCACAAGATCAAATAGGTAGCAAGCATCAGAGGAGCCATTTCAGTTCTCTGATACTACCGCCAACATTCTCTCCATTGTACAGAAAGAGCTTAAATTAGTGGGACAGTAATTGATGACCCATGACTAACACTGCATGTATAAGCCTTTTTGTCTTCTGAGTATTAAAAATAATTTTGACTTTTACAATTATTTTTGCAGTTAGGGAAGCTTCTTGCTAGCTCCCTTGTTGATGCCAATGTCTATCTGAATCACATTGAATTCTATTAGATCTTGCCTTTCTTCCTTCTAAGATTACTAAGAGTCAAGAGAAACTAAGAATAAGAATTGACAGGTATTTTAAAGTGTAGCCTGATAAGCCTATACCACCAGAATTGATTAAAAGTGGCACTAATGCACGGCAATGATCAATTCATTTTAATTTCCTCAAAATAGTTTTTCATTGAATGTAAGGTTGAGGATAATATCCAGGTTAACAGATTTGTGGACTAAGTTAATCATCTCCCACAGGTCAGATTTAACATTTTTTGGCATCAAACTTAAGGAAGCTTTTTCCCCAAGCTCCTAATTAGTATGACTCAACTTCCCTCTGTCTTTCTTCTTTTCTCTCAACTAGAAAGATCCTCTTTGATGGGATCCAGTTAGATCTATTTCCCTCTATTTTCTATGATGAAAGTTCTAATTTAAGCATCAAACTACTGAACAGAAGGAGCTATACCTTCCATTTAAATTCTGATAATTTCCATAAATTCACATAGTTCAATGAAAAGATTACCTTCCACTTAAATACTGATGTCCTTGAATTTATATAATTCAATGAAATTCATAAATTCAATAAACAAATATTAAAGCATTATTATAGGACAATGTGATATAATGGAAAGAGTTCTGGATTCAGAGTCAGAGGATGAGGGCTCTATAGCTTACCTTTGTGACCTGGGGTTTTAGTTTTCTCATCTGTAAAGAAAAGGGTATTTGCAGGGCAGCTAGATGGTATAGTGACTAGAGTACTGGCCCTGGAGTCAGGAGGACCTGAGTTCAAATCCAGCCTCAGACAATTAATAATTAACTGTGTGACTCTGGGCAAATCACTTAACCCCACTGCCTTGAAAAAATAAATAAATATATAGTTTGAGGGTGTTGGATGAGATGACCTCTAAGGACCCTACCAGCTCGAAATCTACATTGCTATGATCCATGATCAAAGCTATGGCCTTACCTCATAGCAGTCTTAATGTGGGCTACAATGTCAGAAAGATGTGTAGTTTCTCTAAGGAGATGGTATGAAATTAGTAAAGGGTTCCATGCTTCTTCCATCATTGAAATTTAATTATACTAAGCCCAACTAGGTCCATGCATGGGAAATGTTGACTAAATGAAGCCTACAAGTCTGGTTGTCTTCCATTCATACCATTCGGAATTTCAAAAATCTGGTTGCTTTTTTTTAAAAAAAAAATAAGAAATTAAATAACCACTTTGGGGTAGCCACGAAAACATTATCTTTAATACAGTTCCATGTATGTATCTTTTAAGAGGTTATCTATAAACCTAAACTCCAATTGAATTTGATGGCAGGAACTAGAGATGGCTAAAGGAGTCTGACAGCCTTGGACAACTGTTATTCATCTAGAATCTAAAATCTAGAACAAATCAGAGAAATATGGTTTCCTGGAAAGTTAGAGATTTAGCACTCTACTCTGGAATCAACTTGTGATGAACAAATGCAGCTGATTTTTTCAATTATTTTCTCTTAGGAAGCAGTGAATTTGATAAGAATTGGGCAGGAGTCCAAATGAGAAATCAAATATATATTCTTGGTATAAAAATTTTCTTTGGTCTTGTACTTTCAGAATAAGAATTAGGAGAGAGGTCATGGAAAGAGATCATAAACATGAAGATGATTTAAGGATAAATAGAATAGTAGAATGGATGAACAAATATATGAATAAAATTAATTGTTCATTATATGCCAAAAATATATTCAGTACTGGAGATATAATTCTTTTTTAAAAGTCTCTGACCTCAAGGAACTTACATTCTGATGGGAACAGATAACATACATGGAGGAAGGCAATCTGTCTGAGGGAGATTGAAAGGATGTAGGAAGAGGATGATGCTCAGGCAGAAGGCTTGTGTAGAAGACTGAATGAGATAGAAAATTGAAACAATGCAGCTTTAAAACAACTATATTGACCTCTAGCCAAAATATGACCATTCAGAAGTTCAGAAGACTGAAGGAACATCATCTAAACACACAAATACACACACACACACACACACACACACACACACACACACACACACACCCCAAACAAAGAAAAAAACCCACATACACATGAACTCTGTTAAGCTACAGAATTTTTTTTTGTGGATGCACTGCAACTAATTCTTTATTAATAGTTAAACTAAACTAAAATATGTAGGGAGAAAGCGATCTAAGAAATTCTCTCAATGACTAGACAGTAGAGATAGCAACTTTTCAAAAGGAGGTGAGAGTTGCATTTCAGTTATAATATTACTTACAAGACCAAAGGTTTTTGAGTTGAAAAGAACCTTAGAATCTAAGTCTCTCTTCCTACAGAGGAGAAAACTGAGACTTCTTATTTCAAATCCAATGTTGTTCCCCCTAGAACAAAATACTGCGTATTTGACTTTCCATTTAAAGTTCATCTCAAGATTCCAAGAAACTGACTTTCTAAAAGGAATAGTCTAGTATTGTTCTTTATCAGAACAATTATTTCAGTTTTGCTCACCCTTTTCATGGTTCAAGACAGAGAGGGGAAGATTACTAAATCATTATCTTGAAAACTGGGTTTATTCTGTAGTTAATCCAAATGAAAGATTTAGTGAGGAATTAGAGATTTGGCACACAAATTCTCTTCCTCAGGAGGACACTTGAGTTTCTAATTCTAATTTCTAATGAATTCACCACATATGGTGTGGTGCAATAGACTAGAAGAGTATCCCAACTCTACCAGTTACTGTTTATCTGTCCTAGAACAAGTTGCTTAATCTTTCCATAACTTAGTTTCCTCATCTATAGAGTCACTTGTATTAGATGATCTCAAAGGTCTCTTTCAGCTGGAAATTTGTAATCCAATGAAGGACAGTGATTTGGACATAAATGCTTTACTCAAGTCATTCAAGTATACCTCCTCCAAAGTCTACTCTCCTCACCTAAAATATCAACTCTTCTATCTCATGCTGCCTTTCCAATGCCAATATTTTAGGGGGGTTAGTGAGCTTCAGAAACTGAATGGAAAATATCTTCAAATATATTTTTGTTGTTTGAAAAAAGAAATAAATCAACAAGTCAAACTTCTTCAATCTGACCTGAAATTAGAACCAAACTACTGAGTGGGGGGGGCACAAAACCCTCTAAAAGCCTAAAGAATTTTCAAGTAAAATGTCAATAGAAAAATTAAATTTAAATTTAAGAATATTCAGAAATGGAGAAGTATAATCCATAGATGGTTTTGGCCCTCTGTCATGGCTTTGAGTCCTATGCTACTTCATTATGAGGTAGAGAAAATATAAAATACCACTAATTAGTTTTTTATCTCCTGCAATCCAAATGCAGTATTTCCCAAAAGTTTTAGTAATAAGGACTATGTAAGTTTAACTTTATAAAACAAAACATTAAACAAAATCTAATGTAGTGATATTTAAAACAACAACTGTGTCAAAAATCCATTGTTCCATTAAATTCAAGGGTAAGGCAGATTCAGTAGTTAAATTATCCTATAATGAGAATGGTGGATAAATGGTCACATAATTATTCCTACTTTTGCTGAATCTCCTAGATCAATTGGTTTTAAGAGCAGGGTACTAAAAATATTTTTTATTAAAATAGAGCTTTTGGGATTGTGTGTTTGAATTAATTGGTGTTTGTCTACAGATCGTTTCTCTAAATAGACCAGATTTCTGATTTTAAAAAATCCAATTACTTCCATTCTAATAGGTCTTGAGATTGTACATTATGTACCATTAATGAAAACAGAGTTGATATTCAGAGTCTAGAAGAATGAATCCTGCCTACATTATCACCCACTTCACTGCCTGGAAACGTAGCCTATAATAAGCACACTTTTTCAGACAATTCTTTTTTATATATTGTCCTAAAAATAACAGCCTTTTAAAAAAAATTGCCCAAGCTACCATTTGTTTGCATTGATGATAAAGGATCATGTTCTATGTTACAGAGTGTGGGATATCTGTTCAAATAGGCAGAAGGATTATGTTAGATATGATGAAGAAACTGATTTATGGTGGATTTGTCTTTGTCTTTTGAAGGAACTGCTCAAAAATGGATATGTCCTAACCCACCCAAAGACAAACAGAAGCAGCCAGATAAAGCAAATGTAGAGTTTGGTTCCTTAGACTCCAGCTCCTCTTCATATGGGAAATCCCCACTGACTTCAAAGGGAATTCCCAGGTCAGGTCACTGAGAGCCTCTCCAGAATTACAGAGCTAGAAGGAAGCTTAGTATAGGTTGGTTAGTACTCTCCATGTTTAACAATTCCTTTTCATCTCTAATGCTTATAATATTTCTTCTCTGACCCCAAGTACTTTAATGTATAGGCAACTAAATGTCTTTTCTATTTTACTAATTTGAACCAGTCTGTCCATCAAAATATAGGTAGGTGACATGACCCACAGATTTAACAATAGTTTTGTTTTAAGGCCTGAAGGCAAAAGTGATCCATATAACTTTGAAATGAATGAACTGTCATTCAGTCCCAAAGTGTCTTCTTTAACTAAATAGACTAAGCTAAATGTTAGTGCAACACTTTACAACTGGCTTTCATTTTATATTTGGAAAGAAAGCAAAAGATCAATTCCCCACTGAAATCTGTTTTTAGTTCATCCGGAAACAGGAGTAAAATATTTTATTGAATCTAAATATAGACTTTCAGGTATTAAAAGAAATGCTATTTGCAACTAATTAGTTTCTAAATAAAATCTTGGATGAACATTTTTAATTACCAAAAAAGTTAAGGTAACAATAAACACAGGAAATATACATGAATCAAGTGTTCAGAGAGTCAGCCTTCTTTTAAGACTATAAATATCCCCCCAGCTATGGCACTATTATTAGAGAGTATGAACAAAGGAAGGTATCCAGAAATAGAAGGGGGAGGGGGGAGAAAGCATCTTGGTGAGTTTGATATTCTATGGCATAGAAAACATTTCTAATAAGCTCATAACTTTGGAGGGTTAATTGGTTTTTAAAAGGACATTTCCATGCTCCAAGTTTGCCAAGAAAATTCTTTCCCTGCCATGTTTGTTAAATTGGCAGGCTGATATTTCCTCTGAGTGACACAAGATGTGATGAAGAGTTTTATCTTCGCTTCCTTGCTAAAATCAGCACTGAATACTAGACCTTCTTTGTGAACTTATTCGATCGTTATCAGATAGTATTTATGAATAATAATTTAAGAATTGTTATACAACTATATTTACACATTTTCATAGGAAGTAGTATGGTGTAGCGGGAAGGACATTGGAATAATAATCAGGAGACATGGGTTCTAATCCCAAAGTGACTAATAAATTAGATGTCCATGGACAAGGTTTTCTGTGCCTTTTTAAAAATGATGCTCCATACTTCCTACTTTATGGAGTCATTGTAAGAAAAAGAGTTAAAAACACAAATGTGAAAGTTCTTTGAAAATGATACTTTCTACACCATATCCAAGATGTCAAAACTTCATCTCCTTCTCCTACCTGAACAGACTTCCTACACTCTTTATTATCTAGTGCAAAGCCTTTTATTGTCAGTGCAAACAAATGGTAGCTAGAGGTAACTTTTAAAAACTCATTGTTTTTAGGACTATATATATATATATATATATATATATATATATATATATAAGAATTGTCTGAAAGAAGTGTCTAAAGTATTGTGTAATTTAAAGCATCATTATTAAATGAGAAAAATATCAATTATCTTTACACATTTCCATTTTGCCCAGTAGAATTGTTGCTTTAGAAATTTCTGTAACCATTTTGTTGATCATTTTCTTTTTGAAAAAAATTAAAAATATTGAGCAAGGTTATAACTAAGGCAAAGTGACAAGAGCTCTCTATCCCAGGGAACAGAAATTTAGAGGTTCTAACAGCATTTATACTTCTGCAGTTTAGAAATAGCTAAGTCTAGCATCAAGTTTGTAAAAATAATTAGTTAAATTAGGAAATTATCAGGTAACATGTTTCTGTTTTGAAGAGCACTACCCTTTCTGAAATTTCCTTCTACCTCTTACAGCATCCTCTTCAAAAGTGAATTCATAGGGGTGGCTAAGTGGTGTAGTGGATAAAGCACTGGCCCTGGAGTCAGGAGTATCTGGGTTCAAATCCGGAATTACCTAGCTGTGTGGCCTTGGGCAAGCCATTTAACCCGTTTGCTTTGCAAAAAACCTAAAAAGAAAAGTGAATTCATAGTGTTCTGACATCTTTGTCTCCTCATCAAAGGGTGATTTTCTGGGATATCTTCTCTCCTCACACTGAAATTGCTCTTGACTCCAAAATTATCAATAGTTGCACTTACAATAAATAGTTACCTGACAAATGATTATAAGACATCTTTTATATTTTGAGTGGTTTTAGTTATTATTAGTGTGAACTTAACTTGTATATAAAAAAGAGACTTTGAATTATATTCCCAAATGTTTATTTCTTTTTGAATGTAGTAATGATCAATTGGAACATTATGAGAAGGGATTTTACATTTTTTCAAAATGTTATATTGTGATGATGCAACATTTTCACACAAGGAGATTATTGAATTTAAGGAAATAGAAATCACTAAACTACAAATTGAGTGTACTTTCTTCCTTTTTGGAGAAAATGAACTAAATTCCACAACTTTAAAGAAGACAAGAAACTATCTTCCTTTCCCTATACCAACAATATAGATTTGTCATTTCTTTCTTCTGCCTACCTTTAGCAATACATGCCTGACAAAAACTAGTATTTCATTTGATGTCTTATAGAATCCCATCCAAACAATCATGTACGAGTGCCTCTTAATATGTAAGATACTTTGCTAGACTTTGGGTGGCAAAACCAAAATGAAAACCAGTCACTGACCTCAAGGGACTTACATTCTATTAGGGATCCAGCATGCCAACAACATACACACACACACACACACACACACACACACACACACACACACATATATATATATATATATTTATACACATACATGATAAGGTGAAGAGCAGGTAGAATGCACTAACAGGAAATGCTTTTCATAGAAAATTGCTCCTAATTTGACTCTTGTAGGAAGCTAAAGCTTCTAAGAGGCAGGTGGGCATTCTGGACATGGAGGACTGTCTATGCAAAAGCAGAGAGTCAGGAGATAGAATTCTGGCTTCTGGGACATCAATTAGTTCTAGAGTAAGCACAAAGGAACAATATGTAATAAGCCTGGAAAGACAGATTCCTCAATTACTGTTACAATGCTGCTTTTTAGAAAATCTGATTTTTAAACCATTTCACATTCTCTACTCCACTCATTATTTCCATCAACATAAAGTGTCCATTTTTAGCAGCAAAAAATGAAAGGCAAATGATTTGTCTTTCTCCTTGCTTGGGCAGTAAACAAATTTTGTCAGTCTTTTTAGTCATATCCAACTTTTTGTGACCACATTTGGGGGTTTCTTGGCAAAGATCCTGGAGTGGTCTGCTATTTATTTCTCATTTTATAGATGAGAAAACTGAAGCAAACAGGATTAAGTGACTTACTTAAGATCACACAGCTATAGTAGATGTCTGTGATTTGAACTTGGTAAGATTAGTGTTCCTAGCTTCAGTCTGGCACTCTACTACACAATCTAGGGTTTCCTGAATGAACAATTTTTACCTATTTCATCTTTACCTATTCCAACTATATTACTCACAGAAAAGGTTTAAAATATAGCAGAAAACTTACCATACTGATCACCAGGCTAATTTTGATGTTCTGCAAGTTCAAATAACCATAGGTTCATAGGTCTGCATTCAAAAATCTATTTTCTATTTTCTCCTTTTATTCATCTGCAATCTATATGATTCTCTTACAGAAAATCTTTTCCCTCTATTAATATTTCTGGTCAGGGGAGAAGACTCATTCCGTCAGGAGTCAGCCTTCTGCACCAATCAATCCATCAATCAACAAGGATTTAAGAACCACCAGTTAGGAACACCTCAGTGACAGGGCTTCCAGGAAGGATAGGCCTCTCAGGACAGTTGGAAGATTAAAAACAAAGTCAAACAAAAACTTCATACATAAAAGCCTTTCAAGTTTCATTTGATTTTTTTAAAGTAACAATAACATTTGTTCACCATTTTTTTCAAGGAATCTCTTTGATATATTGTCCTCTAGATCTCACACTGCATCAGCGCTTAGTACACAGAAGGCACTTAATAAATGCATGTTGATTATTGATTGCATCTTAAAATGTTTTTGGTCAATAGTTGGGAGATGGGAAGCTTTGTGAGCCTGGATCTGAGACTATTGGACAAGGAGGAGGTTTGATGCATATTTGTTTTGATTTTTGGTTAGGTATTTTTTTTTCTTCAGAAGTAGCTCCATTTGGTTTAATGTGCTAACATAACCCCGGTTTCAATATTTCAAAAGATACAGAACTTCCCAGCATGATGATAAAGTTTTCCTGTGTTCCAATAATAAAGCCCCAATGTCCCAATAGTTTCCAGTTCCTTTATAACACAGCAGTTTGTGAAGACTAACTCGCTCCTAAGAGCCCAACCTGCAATATCAGTGTGGGAGTCGGAAACAGATGTTCACGGGACAATGCAATTTGTTGTCACTGTCGATACTATGTGGCACTTTTCCCAACTGAAATTGTTTGTGGATGGAAAAGAATGTAAGGAGTGATTCATGCTCAAAAGGATTTTTTTTAAAATTTACTTTATACCTGTCTTTTTATTTGCTTTAAACAACATGATGTAAGGAGATTAAATTATTCAAATTTGAAACAAACTGATAATTTAGCAACTCTCCTAGGCTTTCTCCTGCATGTACTTCCTCCTTCTTCCCTCATCCCCACAACTATCATATACAGCTTATTGAAAATGGTAAATGTCTTATTTATTATTTTCAGAGAACTTAGAGCCATCTTCATTCTTCAAAATTATTAATTATCTTTGTCATACAATATGCACAGAACTTCCATTTGAAAGAATGATGTCATCCCTTTTTCTTGGTAATTTTTTAAGTAATTTGTGAGGGAGTAAAGAACATCCCGAATGGTCACACATTGACTAGAAAACCATCTATTGGTCATAGACTGCACTGATTGTCTTCATTTGAAATTGTCATGAATATTACAAAAGCACATGCACTAACCCATACTTACCGTAAGAGATGATGGATTTGTCTGCATAAATTAAATATTAATTTTTTAGATAACCTTAAAATATACTTAACTATATGATCACTATATCAAAGCCACTTAAAAATCGAGCCCACACTTCATATACCATTGATGAAAACACTTCCCCCCCCCCCAAAGCAGAAGGTAAAAAATGTAACTGGTTCTGGACACATTGGGATTGGAGAGAGGAAGGGGATTCAGCTTCATTTCAGAATAGAAATTCTTGAAATCAACAGTTCCAAAGAATTAAGCATCATCACATGTGCTATAAACTCTCTTTGGTTTAGTTAGATTTCTTTGTTTTTTTTCAAGATACTTATTTTTGATGGAAACAAACAAGAAACATATTACTATTATAATGGAAAATAGCTAACCTTTTATAGGGTACCTACTATATGCCAGACAATTTGTGAAGTTTACAAATATATCTCATTTCATCCCTACAACAACCCTGGGAGGTATCCCCATTTTATAGTTAAGGAAATATACTCATAATTGTAGATTCTAAACTAGGGGGGAAGTATTTTAGATCACAGAAATGTGTGTGTATATGTGTGTGTTTTAAAAAATCAAAAGGAGTCAGCCATATTTTGGCAATCAGAAACCCTTAGTTCTAGCTAGCTGTGTCACCTTGGACAGATCATTTAACCTCTCTAATCTCTCATTTTCTTCTCAGTAAAATTAGGAGATTAGATTGAATACTTTTATAGTTTTAAAAATCTGTTGTTCCAGTTTTAATTTACAATTTCAGCTTTTACATGTCTTTAGTGTCTGAATCCAGTATCACTTTAGACTTTGCAAGATTTGAATCTGTATTTAATCTGAAGTTTGGCATTTTAAAATGCCTCCCAAAAGTCAACATCAAAACTCTCTGTTGTAGTTGTGGGGTCTTTTCAATCTGTCTTTGTTTTACTCATCTGTTTTAAAGTTAGGACTTAGAATGTTGTTAAAATACTTTTGACTACAATTGAATCAGTTCTTAGTGGCCAAGTGTCAGGGCACCTGAAATGATTAAGGAAGTAGACTCATTAGTGGATCAGAGAAAGACCACTATGATGCTTGTCAGTGATGCTGAGCATGTGTGTCTGCTTAGCAGAATCCTCTACTCTACAGGGGCTGGGAGATTCAAGGAAGTCGGACTTAGCTGACCAAGAGTATAGACCAACCAAATTGCTGTTCCAGGTCTCACTTTATTTGGGGATCTTGTGATATCAAGATGAGCTTTGAAAACTCAATTAATGGAAAAGGCACCATTAAATATTTATCCTTACAAGTTGATGGGCTTAACTGGGTACTGTATTAGGCCTTATCCTTTGCTCTGTAGCCAATAGAGAAATGTTAAATGTAAAAAACTGGAAGAAGCCAGAAAGAGAGTGCCACTTGGAGAAGTAATCCAAATCAAAAATACATTTCAAATTTAAGTGTTTTAAGAAATAAAATTCATATTGCTGACTTACTAGATGTATTGGTCCTAGCTTGAAAATTATATCTCCGTTTGTAATTTGAACAACTCTTTTAATAATCATTGTACCTGACCATCTCAGTGCATTCTGCTCTTTAAAATGAATTTATATGCATTAATTAATCAGATTCTTCAGTTATTGTCATTCTTTTCAATATTCTTATTAACTTTCTATAACTAATTGAATGCATTTTATTCCAATAAGCAGTAAGAGTCCTGAAAAACCATTGGATTAAACTGACATCTACTTACTTGGTATAGCAATCTTTATCAGAGCGTCAGTGAAACTCACTTCCTATCTTAATAACCATGGAATTTTTAAAGTCCTTAAATTGCAAAATTCCCCATCTGCTTACTATTACATCTTTCAAATGCTGCTGATTTTTGCGTATTAAACTTCAGTTGGATAGATTTATGCTGTCTATTCCTGATATTCACATCGAGCAAGAGACCTTATAGAGGAAACAGAAATTCCAGTCCTGATGTTACAGGAAGGACTCCAATTCTAACAGACAGAAATGATTTCAATTAGAGGGTACCCAAAAAAACAATCTTTTGCATTTTCTTTGAACAAATCCGCTTGGTGTCAGAGGGACTTCTCAGTTGCCATCCCACCTCACTTCGAAGAGCACAGTTACTTTAGGAGGGCTCAGAATCTCATCTTTTGATCTCAAGCGATATTTTTCTCTGTTATGTCACAGAGGTCATCTGGCTCATGTGTGACAAACTGCCGGCATAAGTCACAGTGCCAGTGGCAGAGATTTGTAACCATGTCCCTGGTCCATTGCCTTTGAATTATTTCACAGGCCCTCTGCTTTACATTTACACTCTGTCGGAAGATGAACAGGGGAAGGGAGTAAAATCAAGGGCAGGGTCTCATCCTGAAGGACAAGGGGAAACAGGTGGAAGGTTAATGGCCCTGGAGCGTATCCACAAGCCTCTCAGGGTTGATATATGGGCCTCGGGCCTAAAACGGGCATTGGCTTTCAAAGATATATTATTTCATTTGAGGAGAGACATTCTGGAGTTCCTGCATTTGTCTGCTGATAGATGATCCTCTGTCCACAATTGGTTATGGCGTGTGAGTTTTCCTTGGGCCTGCTCCCGTACATAAAAATTTTGCTGAGCTCCCCAACCTTTCACATGCCTTTAAGAATGGGACGTGTGCAAGCCCTTTGGCAGGCTTCTGGATTTCTGTTGCTGCTATTTTAGTAGTTCCTTTTGAACCAGGAGGCAAGTGGGGGATGAAAGACACTTCTGTTCATTCATACAGAACTTGATAAGGGTAGCCTTGCAAAAAAAAAAAAAGGTAAAGGGGATGGAGGGAATCAAACCCAGGAGTACTGGGGTAGTGAGATGAGCTCAATCTCATATCAAGTCATTTGGATATTGGAGATTCTTATGAGGAAAAAAAAAAGAAATACAAATAAGCTTTGTACCAATGTCATTATGAAGAGTCAACTTTTCTCTTCTCTTTTATTTGAGCAAATGATCTTAACTTTTTTTCCTTCCTGTTTTCAGAAACACATGGGAGGAGGAAGGGAAAGGGAAGAGATATATGGGTATCAATAAATGACTCTCCTACCAAAAACTTGGCCTCATAATCTTGCTACTGCTTAGTTAGGGGCATTGTGTTTGTGAATTTTGGTAGTTATCTCTGAATTGACATGAACTGTTACCATTTAATATTTCAAGGGAACTGACCTGGCCATTAGCAGTCCAAGTGTAATGACCAGTTGTTGAAACTGAACCCAGATCATCACAAATTGAATTAAGGTTGCATAGAGAGGTTGCTTAGCTAATAACTAGTTGATGAGGATCATAGTCTTAAAGCTAGAAACAGAAGTGAGCTGGAGCCAGCTCAAACTGGCTTAAAAGAGCTTTAAACAGATCTTGTAAATTAAATTTTACACCTCAGGAATTGACAAATAACACAAATTAGAGTTCTATTTAAAGTTTTATTTATTGTCTCAACTTCAAAAAGTGATGGAGAAAGTATTGAAAATGCATATTAAATTTAAAAGTGTGTCATGAATATATTTCCCCACTCTTTGGAGAGCTGGTTGTTAAACATTTGCCAATATACCACAGGCTCACAAAAAGGACCTTAGAGGCAGAAGATGAGAATAGAACTAAAAGACACCTTAGAGGCCATAGTCTGCCAATTCCTTATTTGATAGAGCAGGAGAATTGAACCCTGAAGAGGTGAAGCATTTTTTCCCAGCTATATAGGTCATAAATGGCAAAATTGGATTTGAATCCAGATCCTTCGACTCCAGTGCCATTACTCTTCCTACTTCACCAAGCTACTGTTTAAAACATGTGGAACCCCAATATTTTAATTCAGGGTACTTAGGCACCAATTATTTTTTCTTGTGGTTATACATACATTTAAGGAAATGTACACACACAGTGTGAACATGATTATATTTACATGTATTCTGTATCAACACATGTTTGCATTGTGTGTATGCTATGTGTACATTTATGGCCATGTATTGCACATCTGTGTATGGTAGCACATGTAAATATATGTGTGTTATATGTATTTATTCACATATATGACATATGTGTATGAGGATAAGTTATATGCCATAACCAGTTTTAGAGAGAGGATCAACTCCAAATAATTTCTTTCTTCTCTCTCCCTCTCCCCCTTTCTCTCTCTTTCTCCCTCTCTTTCCCTCCCCCTTTCATGTACACACACACACACACACACACATACATATATATATGTAATCTGAATATATGTGGTATCTTTATAAAATCATATTCATTTTTCTGATAATTAAAGGCAGAGTTTAATTTTGTTTTCAATTTTTTTTCTCCTGAGGTTCATGTGTCCGATAGAGTTTGTGTTTCTTACTGGGAAAAAAAAGTTGAAATTATATTTGTATATCTTTTATTTTTCATATTTGTTTTTAAAGAGGTGCTCTTTACAAGGGGGAATTTTTCATAGTTATCAGAGAAAAAAGCAATTGATTTCAGATTAGATTTGCAGCTTCTTTTTTACAAAATAAAATTAGCATTTGGGCATGAGAAGTGATTTTTGGGCAGACAGTCATGAAGATGAAGTGAATTTGACTTTGAGGAGGGCAATTCTGCATCAAAAAATTTCCTCCCATCTATCTCTACTTTCACAATAAACTTTTACACCAGACTTATCTAGGTCAAACTTTTCTGGCACTCTATATAAATTGTTGCTGTTAAGTTTAGCAGTATGGAGGGTATTGGTCCCCATTAATATGACATAAATTGCAAAAATGTGTGGTGTTTTAATTTGTTTTGTTTTGTTTTTTTCACTTCCTTTGAGGGTCTTACAAAATACACGTTCTATCAGAAGGCTAAGGACCCAGGGAATATGTCACATACCTACTAGAACAGTAGGAAGGAAATGCAAGAACTTGTTTTTTTTAAAAAAAAGACAAAATCAGAAATTCTACCGAAAGAGTTGAATAGGGAGAGTGAGCAGCTAGGAGGGGCTGCTTTTCTACTTGTTGCTTTGATAATGGATAAAAGGCTGTCATGAACTAAGAACTCCCAGCTGGGAGGACTGAGATAGAATAATCCCTACAGAGAAGCAGATCCCAAGCCACACAGACCTTCTTTCCAATCACAGGACATAATATGATTATTTCTCTTTATATGTGTGGCCAGTTGGCCTCTTTTTCACATTTGAAATTACTTATTTCAGTTCGGTTCATTTTTAACCTTCCTTTGGGGATATGTTGCATTTCCTATTCAGCAGATCCCAATCCACCAGAGCCTAGCACTGGTCAGAGCCAAAAACAAATCAAAGAATTCCATCCAGCCTCTTCACTACTATACGCTGTCGGAGCGGCAGGGTCATCTGAGCTTGGAGCTGGGACTGGCACCTTCTTAGACTGGAGCCACAGGGTACTCCATACCTGCAATGAACTCCTTAATTGCTCATTTAGAGTCAGACAAAAATGTTCCCCTCTCTCCCCTAGCCAAGACTTCAAAGCCAGGGGATGCACACTGAAAACAGGGTCTCAGTATAGATGGTTGCTTATGGTTGTAAAATTAGAATAACAAATGTTCGCAGCATGATGCAAACAGAAACCTGCCAGTATATTATCTAGGGCTGGCTGTTCCAACGTGCATTCTTCGAGGAAAAGAAAAGCTTACTAGGGCTCTGTTCGTCATTCTATACTGCTCATTTTAATGATATATTTAGATCTTCCTCTTACTTTGTATTCTTATGTGTAATTACCCGTATTAAAAAAAAAACACTCATTAGTGTTCTGTTCCACTGACTTAATTATACTCCTTAATTAAATCTTGACTAACTGGAGGTCAACACAGTGTCAGTGGGATTTGTCACTGTTTGTCAGCAGGTGTCTGGCCACATCTATTTCTAGTTTCTCGATGACTAGAATTTAAGAGCTTAGTCTTTTCTCTATGCAAGGGGAGAACTATGGCAAAAAGGACTGGGTGTTCATTAAACAATTTCCACTGCACCCAACCCACCCCCCAAAACCTAACACATTGGTTTTCAGCCATGAGGAATAAGGAAAGGAGAAAAATATACCTTCTTTTTTTAATGTTTACACGTTTATATTCCGTAGCTGAAAAATTGTTTATATATATATATATATATATATATATATATATATATATATACACACACACACATATATATATATATGATTTTTTTGTTTTGTGCAAAGTGGAGATAGAAATCCTAAGAAAGTGCATCACAATTATAAATTGCAAGAAGAGCATTTAATTCAATTTTCCCACAGTACTTTGTCAACATTTAGTTATTTTTATCAAATAATAGTGACTGTGTTAAAGTATGAAACAATAATAAAGTTGGATGCAACCTGAGGCCAAAGAGTTTCATCTGTCTATTTCAGAACTCACATAGACAGTCCAAAGATCACTTCTTTGTTTGGAAAGATAGTAAGGTCCCAATGTCTTCCTATTTCAAATTAGTATGTTTTTGGATTCAGGAATTTAATCAGTTACTTAAGGGAGGTATAATTTTCGTGTTTGTGTAAATAATAGGCACCTAATATTCATCTGAATAATTGACTAGTCAAAACAGGCTTTCATAATTAGTTGTTGGTTTTTTAATATAAGCCCTCAAAACACTTGCTGTCAATCTACAATGCTTTTACATTTATTAATATAGTTATAAGAAAAGACTATAATAGTTATCTGAGAGCATTTCAAATGTTTTCTTGCTGGAATTCATCTATTTTTAACAATTTCTTTTATGTTGAAGTTAATTAGGAGGTAGCATATGGGTACAATTGAAAGAAGGATGACTCAATAATTCCAGGACTTGAGTTCAAATTTTGTTTCCCTCTGTGACTTTGGACTACTCACTTAATGTCCTGGGGTTCAAATTTCTTCATCTGTAAAAAGAAGAAGCAGTTAGGTGTCACAATGATTAGATGCAGGGCCTGAACATCTCATCTTCCTGGGTTCAAATATGACCCCAGACTCTTACTTGCTATGTAATCCTGAGCAAATCACTTAACCCTGTTTGCTTCATTTTCCTTATTTGTAGCATAAGCTGGAGAAGGAAATGGCAAACCAATTCAGTATCTTCATGGGGTCATGAAGAATTGAATGTGGCTAAAAATGTTCAAAAAACAAGGGAATGGATCTGAAATAGTTTCTAAAATCCCTTCTAGCTCTAGTTCTACTACCCTTTAAACTCTCTCAATGAAACATTCTGGGAACATAATGTTTCTCAAACATCCTTAATCCAGAAGAAACTTCGGGAGACTATACAATGATTAGTAAAAAAACAAGTCACTCAATTTTCTTGGATTTCAACTTCCTAATCATACAATGAAAGATTTCATATAAACGGTCTCTGAGGTCCTTTCCAACTCTTGGTTCATGATTCTATGACTTCTAATATGGTCTAGAGTGAAAATAATCATTTTCTCAATTAGGGGATTGTTGTCTTGTCTTCTGAAAATTAAAGTATAAATGTGAAAGTGGGCTCTAAGATTTCATCATCATTGATAGGAAGTTTGGTGACTTTTGAGGGGAGGTGAAAATTCATCAGTATGGTCAATTAACTTTCCCATCTACAGAGAACAACTCATCCATAATTTGTAATCTCAACTGCATAACTTAGATACATGATTAAGGAATACATTCATGATCATCCAGTTAGTAGTATATGCCAGAATCAGAACCTGAGCCCAGTCTTTTCTGAGTCCAAGGCCAGTTCTCCAGTCACTATGTCACATCTCCTTTCCTAGTAAGATCATAAGTTTTATAAAAATCACAATATATCCTTCTAGACATAGACAGCCTACAGAAAAAAGGACAAACTGGGGTGAAATACATATAATATTTTCACTTCTTATGAGTCTTCATAGCTAGTCAATTAATATTTGTCCTAATACCTGGATTCCAATTGTCTTTTCCTTATATAGGAAAATGGGGATTATTTTATTAATTTAATACCACTTCATACTCTTCTCCTCATGAAATTTATCAGCCTGTATAGTAGTTGGATCAACTTAGCAGGCTGTAGTAATGGAGATGCTTTAATATGTTAAGTAGACTTCCTGAATAGCCAGGCTGTCTCATGTCTTTATGCTATATTGCCAAGTAACCAAAGGCTGACATTAGTTACCTGTAAGGTAACCTTGGGTCCAAATTGCCTGATATTTATGGAATTAATTCATACATGTTTTGTTCTATTAGCATAAGGTAGCTGTTATCTTTTGAAGTATAGCATATTATTTTAAAATAGTATTTAGTGAAAAGAATTTCTCATTTAGTCTATTATAATTAAGGATTAGAGGAGCTATGGGATGAGATCTTCCCATTACCCTCAAACATAAATTCTCATCATTTCTCCTGTAAGAAACAGTAAGAAACTACACAGAAGTGTTTTATGACTGTTTCTAGGGTTGGTGTATTATTCTAATGCAGTGGTATTTAGAGAAAAGAGAATTGTTGTTATTAAGGGACAAATATATTTCCAACACATTTACATCCAATAGCTGAATAGGTGAACAGATACCAGTGATGATAGAAGTCATATGAATCAACAGTAGATTTTAAAACTAGATAGAGCTCTAAGAATAAATAGTGTTCTAGTTTCAGCTAAATGAGCTCCATTATGTAGGCTTTCAGATAAACTACAAAGCTCTTATCTATGCTAACCTCATAGATCTGCCATTATTCTTGGTGAATAACAGAAGTTATATCATGCAGTTTCATTAAAAATGCATTAATCCTTTTGTAGTAACCTCTCTCTAATTCACTGCTTCAGTAATATGCTGAATAATAAACATTTTGCTATAACAAAAAATGCAGCATTTGAATATGTTATATTCATAAAATACAGAATGGAAGACTCAGAGAAAAATTGGGATCTGCTTTTTTTTTTTTAAAAGCCATGTTTTCTATTCAGATAATTTTCTAGCTAGGCACTGCTTCCATTGTTTACTGAGAAGGACTAGTTAAAGGATCAGATTCTGAGCAGCATTTTTTTAAACCAAATAAAGGGCTAAAAAACTTGAGACAGGTCTTCTGGTTCTCAAAGGTCAAAGTGAAGGCTTTGTGGTTCAGGATACTCATTTTGAACCATGAATTTAGATGTGAGATCCCCAGTACTGTTTTTGAACCTAGTTCTCATAAGGACTTACTCTATTTGCTGGATTAATTAAAATAAGAAAACCCAAGAGACAATAAGAACAAGACTCAGTTTAAGAGGTGCTTCTTGACCCTAGGCAAACAACAAAACTGACAAAAACAAAAACAAAAGCCTTGTTCCCTATTCTGAGTCCCCTCCTCCCTCCAGAGCAGGTTACCATCCTTTTGCTACTTCCCTATTAAAAGCTGTACTGTCTAAGACCATTAGCAAGCATTATCTATAATGGGGATAAGTTAGAAGCCTTTCCAGTATAATCAGAGGTGGAGAAAGGATGACCATTATTACCTCCATTATTTAATACTGAACTGGAAATGTTAGCTATAGTAATCAGAGAAGGAAAAAGAAATTAAAGGAATTAGAATAGGCAATTAGGAAACAAAACCATCACTCTTTGCAGATGATATGATGTTATACTTGGAAAATTCTAGAGAAGCAACAAAAAACTACTTGAAAATTATTACTAATTTTAGCAAAGTTGCAGAATATAAAATAAGCCCACACAAATCATCAGCATTTCTAAATATTATCAACAAAGTCCTGCAGCAAGACATAGAGAAATTCCATTTAAAACAACTGTAGAAATATAAACTACTTGGGAGTTTACCTCCCAAGACAAACTGAGGAAATATATGAACACAACTATAAAATACTTTTCACACAGGTAAAGCCAAATCTAAACAATTACAAAAATATTAATTCTCATCGATCAGCTAACCCAATACAATAAAAATAGTAATTCTACCTGTTAATCCTGTTTATTCAGTGCCATAGCAAGCAAAATTTCAAAAATTATTTTGTAGTTAGAAAAAAATTTCTAAAAAATCATCTGGAAGAAGAAAAGCTCAAGGAAATCAAGGGAATCAATGAAAAAAATGCAAAAGATAGTAGTCTAGCTATATCAGATCTCATTTTATATTATAAAGTGGTAATTACCGATGGCTAAGTGGTAGATCAGTAGAATAGATTAGGCAAAAAGTTCATTTTAGTAAATGACCATAGTAGTCAAGTGTATGATAAACCCAAAGATCCAAGCTTTTAGAACAAAAACTTATTATTTGACAAAAGCTGCTAAAAACTGGAAAACAGTATGGCAGAAGCTAGGTATAGTCCAGAATCTCACACTATATACCAAGATAAGGTCAATATAGGTACATGATTTACAAATAAAGGGTGATACCATAAGCTAATTAAGAGAGCATGGAATAATTTATATGTCAGATTTATAGATAAATGAAGAATTTAGGACAAAAAGAGATACAAAGAACATTATAAAATATAAAACAGATTTTGATTGTATAATTTTTATTATATAAATTTTGAATATATGAAATTAAAAAGATTTTGCACAAACAAAACCAATTTATAAAAATACAAGTCATTCCCCAATTGATTAAATGATTAAAGGACAGGAACAGGTAGTTTTCAGACAAAGAAATCAAAGCTATTTATAATCATATGAAAAAAATGCTCTAAATCACTAATGATTACAGAAATGCATATTCAAACAGTTCTAAGGTACCACTTCATACCTATCAGATTGGCTAATATGACATAAAGGAAAATGGAGAATGTTGAAGGGGATGGGATGTGGGAAAACTGGGACACTAATGTACCATTGGCAGAATTGTGAACTGATCCACCCATTCTGAAGAGCAATTTGGAACTATGCTCTAAAGGGTAATAAAATTGCACATACCCTTTGATTTAATACATTGCTAGATCTATATCCTGAAGATACCTCCCACAGAAAAGGGAAAAAAAAACCTATTTGTACAAAATATTTATAGAAGCTCTTTTTATTGTGGCTAATAATTAGAAATCAAAGGATTGTCCATCAATTGCAGAATGGTTAAACATGCTGTAGTATAGGAAAATTCTTGTGCTATCAGAAATGACAAGTAGGATGATTGCAGAAAAACCTGGAAAGACTTACATGAACTGATCATAGTGAAAGCAGTACACTATGACATTAATATTGTTTAATGTAAAACTAAGAATGACTTAGCTATTTTCAGTAATACAATGATCCAAGACAATCCTAAAGGACTAATGATGCATACTATCTGCCTGTAGAGAAAGAACTGATATTGTTTGAATACAGATTGAAGTCTGCTATTTTTTAACTTTCTTTCATTTTTTTAAATGCAGTCTTCTTGCACAAAATGAATAATATGGAAATGTTTCAAATTTTTAAAAATATTCCCTGAAGAATTTGATATTCATACATATTAAAGCATAAATAACTAACAACAGGTGTAGGTCATTCCAATATTCAGTGACTCCTTATTACATCTAGACTTAATTAGATGTCTCTGTTGGACATTCATCAAATGGCTCCAATTTTACCTTTCCATTATTTTTATATGATATCCCCCCTTGTGCACTCTGTGGCCCAGTCAAACTAGATTGCTTGCTAACTCCAATATGAACACGTCACTCCAATTCCATGTTTTTCTTTAGAGAGGTTGTCTCCCAACAATGGCTAGAATGAACTCTCTCTTAATTGCCACCTCTTAAAATCCTTGTTTCCTTCAAATCTCACATGAAATGCATCTGGTATTACTGTTGTTATTCAATTATGTCCATCTCTTTGTGACCCCATTTGGGGATTTTCTTGGCAATGATAACTGAAATGGTTTGTCATATCCTTCTCCAGTTCATTTCACAATCGAGCAAACTAAGGTAAACTGGAACTTATCCAGAGAACTCAGCTAGTGCCTGAGGTCAAATTTGAATCCAGGTCTTCCTGATTTCAGGGTCACCTGTGTGTTCCCTCTCTGTCCCTAAATGAATTTTGATTATAGGCCTTTTCTGAATTCTTCAACTGCTAGTACTTTCTTCCCAAATTTATCTTGCATTTATATATTTATTTATGCCCATTCTGCCTGTGTGCATGATGTGTATTTATATTGTCCTCAACTGAGATCATTAAAGCTACTAAGGATAGGAACTTTCATTTCTATCATTTACTCCCCCACTATCCTTGGCACATGAAGAGAACTTAATTTTTAGTAACACAACAACTAATCCCCACTCTATCTCCTCACCCCAAAACCAACCTCTACCTCTTCCTTTCTCTGAATTTTGCTCACCTCTCACATTAATTTATCATGCATTATTTCACATGACAGTTCATAGCGAGAAGAGACTTCAGAGAAGAAATAGTATCTCAATCAAGTCACACAACTAATAAGAGACAACACCCAGCTTTTATCTTTATTTTTATAATACATACTTTCTCTCTACTAGATGACACATGCATTTTTCTATCTTAACTTATTTCCAGAGTACCCAACCCACTGCTCTTTATAAACAATAGGTACTTAATAAATAATAGTTGCATTAATTAAAATCAGGTAAGAGCATATTTACAATTACACTCCATCACAAGTATATGTCACCGCTTGGTTGGTCATTCCCTAATTGATGGATCATTGACATGTTGGAGATAGGACTGAAGACCTAACAAAATAACAGTAGCCTTACAACCTATGGCTAAGATCCACCCTACTCTTACCTTTAATGAGAAAAAAGAATACCCCGCCCCCAAAAGAAATTCATATAGGATAGCAACAATCACAAGAATGCTTCAAGCAACTCCAGTTGTGAACCTAAGCTTGTTGTGCTAAAGAAAGCTGTTGCTGTTCAATCATTTGAATTATGTCTGATTCTTTAGTTGGGGTCTTCTTGGCAAAGATGCTAGAGTAGCTTGTCATTTCCTTCTCCAACTCATTTTACAGATGAGGAAACTGAGGCAAGCAAAGTTCAGTTCACACAGCTAGTAACAGTTAAATGTACATTGAAAAGAGTTCTGGAACTGTAATTACATCTCCTACGTTCATATCCCTTCTCTTCTACTAACTACCATACAACTTGAGGTCTCTGAACTTCAACTTTCTCATCTTCAAAACAAGGGGGGTTAGATGAGCTATGATTCTTTGATCCATCCAACACAAAGTTAATTATCCCTCCTCAACAATTAATAAATACTTGTGCACTTGACTTATAAAAGCTTCCATTGCATATTCCTCACATGTCATGGGGGAGGGTTGTCTTTCCAGATCACATGTTTTGCAAAAGCAGCAACAGCATCTCCACAGTCATGGTCTATCTCTGAGAATATGAACTTACCATTGTTGTGTAAAAATCCGAACTGGTTCTTCACTCTTTAAATAAAGACGTACAAAGCTGATAATAGTTCAATATAACATGTTTTCAGTTAAGCCCAAGCCCTTTCCAGTTGCTATCAAAAGTGAAACAGGGATAGGATTGTATTAAAAGCACAAAGTAAGACAAGTAGCTCAGTGGATAGGCCACTGGGTCTGGAATCAGGAAGACCTGAGTTCAGATGTGATCTCAGACATTTACTTGCTGGGCAAGTCACTTAACCTGTTTGCCTCAGTCCACTGGAATGCAAACCACTCCAGTATCATTCCCAAGAAAATCCCTTACAGAATCATGGATTGTCAAACATGACTGAAACACTGAACAATGAGCATTTTGGGCAAATAGGTGGCACAATGATAATAAAAAATTAGGTGGCACAATGGATTGAGTCCCTGCCTGACCTCATGCACATACCAGCTGCATGACCTTAGATAGATCACTTAAACCTCTTTTCTTCACTTTCCTCTTCTGTAAAATGAGCCAGAGAAGGAAATGGCAAACCACTCCAGTATCTTTGCCAAGAAAACACCATGAACAGTATTGGAATGCATGACTATGTGTTGAAGTAGGGTTATACAATAGTACAGTGCATTTGGACATGATCAAATAACCAAACAAGATTTTCCTCAGATTGCAAACATGGAACAGTTAGATTACAGCAGAAAACTCCCTTCCCCAAGAGAGTTGGCCATGGGGGGCACTATGGTGGTACAGAATTATTCTTTCATTATTATGTTCCATAGGCACCTGCCTTCCATGTTTTTCCACTGCATTGTTGCATGGAGAACTCCAAACTTCAAAGGAAAATATTAATTAATCCTCACTGCTAAGAAACTTGTTTAGCACCTCTTCAATGGGGATCTCTTAAATAGTTTTCTTACTCTTACATTTCAGTCATGCAACAATTTCTGAAGGACAGATGAAAACAAGTAAAATACACCACCTAATCAATTCATTTGTCATCTTTGGGAGTCTTCCTGCTGGAGAGCAGTTTTATTAAAAAGCAAGTGAAGAGCTGAGGTCTTCATTCAGGAATGTGGTTTGTGGTAGGCCATAATTTGTACTACCAGGCAAAGGTCACACTGGTGAGTCTGTTAATGCACTCACTCTAGGATAAGATCAATCTCCATACTTCACCATATTGATCTGATAGCTCATTGGCACTTCCCTCCTTGAACTGATTAGCTCAAGTGTGAAAGAGGATTGATGGGTTTCTGACCCTGAGGATTCTATCAGGGATGCCAGTCATGACAGCAGAAGTGGATGTTCTCACTTTTTCATTTTTGTACTTCTTTCTATGCCCTGTCAGAGTAGTGGGGAGTCAGAATTGCCTAATTGTTACAAGAAATTCCTCCTACTTCTCTAGAATTATTTTTTCTTTCAAAACTTTTTTTAGATACTCATAAATGTAAGCGATGACCTTGCTTTAATGTAATATGCCTTCATGTCTTTAAAACATGATTCACTTCTTAATTAAAAGCTATCAATCTGGCAGTGATCCCCTCCAGCTGTAGAGAAGGGGGTCACAGGGTACCTTCCCCTGTTGCATAGTTAGCTTCTATTTCTGTATTTAAATGTTAATTTAATTATAAAATTATTGAGGAATATTGTAGCCCAGTAAACTCAACTCATAAGATGGGTATATGATCCTTATTCACTCTTTAACAAAAGTAATTATCAAAATTATCAAAAAATTAGATAAATTCAAAAATATCTGTGCTGAAAGTATATTTTTACTTTCATAATTTATGGATTTGCAGTCAAATTTTACTTGAACATTTAAGCCCTTATTTTTATTTTAGACTTTAGAAGACACATAAAATTAAACAAGGTAACAACAGTTCCACACATAAAATTAAACAAGGTAACAACAGTCCCTCTCAAGTTGCTTACAGTCTAAGGTGCTATTGATAAGGCATACATACAGTTAATATTATACATATGAGAATATGAGAAATACATAGAGTCTAAGGATATGAGATCAGATGAAAGACTATTTCCAGCTGGGAAGACCAGGGAAAGTTTAATTGGAGAGAAGATATTGGAATGGGGCCTTGAAGAATAGGTGAAATTGGGAAGCCATTCTGAGAATAGGAGAAAGGGAGAGCAAAGATATAATATAGACTAGTAGATGCTGGGGGACAGTGAGCAGACCAGTTTGTGAGAAATATAGCCTCCCTTCCAGTTATAATTTACTTTCCTCTACCTTTGGGCTCTACCATTCTAGCATTGCATACTTTAAGGTCCCTTACTGTTCTGACATTCTATGTCTTATTCCAAACATTCTGAATTTTAGCATTCCATGTTCTAAAGTCACATTCAGTTGTCTCCCAGTTTATTAAAACTTTCTGGTTTCTTTCTTGGGCCTCGTCTGGGGGGTGAGGGTTATATGTTAATAACCCTGCAAATACTTGCCTTATCAATCAATTAAATTATTGAGAACTTACAATATAAATCACGAAGATACAAAGGAAAAAAATTAAAAGTCATGGCTTCAGAGGACTGGTGGTAAAGCATGTTTCCTTCAGCAGAGAGGTAGTGTATTATTACAGTGGTAGAATGAAGTACACATTGTCACACATGGCAGATGGGTTTATGTTGCTCATTTAACTATATTTCTTTGTTAGTCATTTCCTGGGTCTTTCTCCCCTCTTTCAGGGTACAGTGGGGTTGAACAGTTGCTCTGTGCTGTCAAATGGGATGCTAGTAAATAAGTATTTTGGTGAGACAGAAAGAAGAGAGAGGAGAGAGAGAGAGAGAGAGAGAGAGAGACAGAGAGAGAGAGAGAGAGACAGAGACAGAGAGAGAGAGACAGAGAGAGAGAGACAGAGAGAGAGACAGAGACAGAGAGAGCCAGAGAAAGACAAAGACAGAGAGAGACAGAGAGAGATACAGGGACAGGGACAGAGATAGGAGAGACAGAAACAGAGACCTTTGGCTTAATATCCAATTATCCAGTTCCCATTTGGGGGGTGGTACTTAAACAATAGGTTAATCAGAAGGAAAAGGTCTGAAAGAGCCAGGCAATCTTTTCCTTTCCCATCCATGAAAAGCATATGAAAATAATTAACAAGCAACTATGTCCTGTTGTTTAATCTGAAGTCCTACCAGCCCCAAGAGACAGGCAGGGAACTCTATTTACCTGACTCATGCAATATAGGACCCTTCTATCTATTAAGGAAACTCATCACTCCTGAGCTGTTAATGTGAACTCATCCCCTAGAGCTAGGCAGGAGTCCTGCCTTCAATCTCAATGGGTCTCACTCATGTGGTTTCCCAGCACCCAGTATGGCATACTCTTCACCCAAGATCCTTAGGAGATCTTTTATAAAACTAACCTTATGAGTTCCAAAGAATCTGAGGATTTTGTGGATTGAAAGTTTAATATGGGTCAACACTATGACAATATGGTGGTTCCAAAAGTCAAAGCAATTGTAGGAAACATTAAGAGGAAAAAATGCTTTTATCTTGATGACACTTCTAGTATCCATTCCCTTCTTTCTACTTGCATTGATGCTATACTAATTCTTCACTTCTTCCCTGGACTACTGCAATAGCCTCCCTACCTCACTTCTTACCCCAGTCCTATGCATCCTCCACACAAGTAAGTTTCTTAAGGCGTTGGTCTTACCATTTCACTCTCCTAATCAACACCTTTCAGTGATTCCCTATTATGTCCATGACATACTATGAATTCCTTTGCATAACATTTAAAGTCCTTTACAATGTGACCCCAATCCATCTTTCTAGGTTTATTTCATATCACTCTACTCATACTCCATAGCCCAGTCCAACTGACCTTTTAACTGTTCTTCATATGTGACCTTCCATCTATTTCTCATTCCTATACTTTTACCCTGGTAATCTTGGGATGCATTCAGTTCAAAAAACAAATAAAGAAATCCTCAGTACAAGTACCAACTTCTACATGAAGCCTTTTCTGATTCTTCTAGCTGCTGGAACTTACCCCCCCCCCCTGCCATATGGGAAGGAGGAGAGAAGAAAGAAGGAAATATTTATTTATAAATCACCTATTATGTGACAGAAACCATAATTTTTTCCAAATATTTTTCCATTTCCAGAAACCCTGAGAGATAGGTATTATTATAATCCTCTCTTATTTGCCAACCTCCATAGCCTTCTGTCTTTTACAGATGTATACTCCAAATAACGGGAGGACAATTTTTCCTTAGCAGTGCCTGGGAAACAGTAGGTATTTAATGCTTGTTGATTGATTGATTGATTGATCATGGAGGCAGTCAGTGACAAAAAGGAAGAGAATGCAACTTTTCCAAGAGTCCCTCACACCCTATTGATTGATTAGTTGCCTGAATTAGCTTGAGTAGATGAGATGGAATACAAGTTATCTTGACCTAGCTTTGCTATGTTCAGGTCATCTATGATGAGTTAGCAGGAAGTTCAGACATGCTGGGAGATGTGATAAGTGTGGGGGGGGCTTCAAACTCATGTAACCCTTAATCCCTTGTTTTAATAGGTGGTAAATCTGAGGTTCACACAATTTAGCAGGTCTACATCTAGACTCCAGGTCTCCTTGATTTCTGCTCTACTATGCCATAATTAACACAGTGTTGGTTATTTATTAAGGACTTGCTGATTGTTCCATCTCTCCACTCCCGATATTTTTCCCTTGCTGCTCCATATGTCTGGAATTTTCTTCCTCTTCCTCTTTGCCTAATGCCCTCCCTAGTTTTCTTTTACATCACAACTAAAATCTTAACATTTATAGAAAACCTTTTTCAACCTCTCTTAATTCTACAGTCTTCTCTCTCATATTTATTTCCAATTTTTCTTATATATAAATATATATCAAATATATGTATATACACATATACATATGCATTTATGTGTTTCTATATAAATTATTTGTACATATTTGTTTACTGTTTTCTCCCCATTCAATTGTTAGCTGCTTAAGAGAGAGATTGACATTTGTCTCTTTTTAGATTCCCCAATACTTACAGGGTATAACATAAAAACTTAATAAGTTTTATTGATTGATTAGTGAAGCAGGAGACCAATTCATTTAAAAAAATTATAACATATTGAGGGAATTCTCAAAATCTGTAATTGAATTCTTTAGGTGGCCCAGAGTAAATTCTCAGCCACTTAGTAAAATAACGTCAATGTTAGTAGACAGTTACTTGGTTACTGTCAGTCAACAAGCATTTTATTAAACTTCTACCATATAACAAATAATAATAAGCAATGGGGATACAAAGAAAGACTTTTGCCCTCAAAAGTTTGCAATCCGATGTAATGAAAAGTTTACAATCTAATAGGCAGCAAGGAAACAAATATGTGAAATTGGCCTTCAATTAAAATAATGTTGTTGTTATTGTTGGTGTTCAGTCATGTTACACCCTTTGTGATCCTATTTTTCAGTTTTGTGCAAAAATCCTGGAATTTTGCCATTTCCTTTTACCTGTCCATTTTGTAGATGAGTAAGCTGAGGCAAACAGGGTAGAGTGACTTGCCCAGAGTCACACAGCTAGTAAGTGATGAGGTCACATTTTATCTCACAAAGTTGAATCTTTCTGACTCCAGGTTTTGCCATTCTACCCACTGGGCTACCTAGCTACCCCCAATTAAAATGATAGCTTTGAGAATTTGGGGGTAGACAGGACCCCTGATTAGACAAAAAATTATGTGATAAGTATTACTAATATTTGTTTGTACAAGTTATCATCCCTGATAGAATGAAAGCCCCTTGGTGGCAGGGACTAATTTTCTTTGTCTTTTTAACTCCAGTACTGAGCAAACTACTTTGTATAGTAGGTACTTAATAAATGCTTGCATATTGATTGATTGATTAGAGAAAATGTAGCTTTTTATCTTCTACTCGAATTTATCATCATTACCAAGTATATACCTGATAAACTCACTTAAGGAACTCTTATGTTTGTGTTTTTGTTCCGAATTCTTGAAGTCTTTGAGATGACTCTTCTTAGTTGATTCTCAAGATTATCAGGTCTCCACTTAAATTATAACACTACTTTCTTAACCTCCTCATGTGCAATGGAGCTAGTTTTATTCATGGTTATGTTGTGGGGAAATTGTTTTATAAGTGATATGTAGTAATAACTCTTTTCTGGATCTAAAAAACATTAAACCCAATGACCAACTCAGTGAAATACCAATAAGATGGCTTGATGGCTGAATCAATTTGTTTGAATGAAACCATTGATCCTAGTTTAATCAGAAGGTTCCATCATTAGCCCAGTTCTCTAGATAATGTCATAGTGTAGAAGGGAAGCTGTCTCTGAATAATTAGGGTGTATGTAAATGAGCAAATGACCAACTCTTTCTCTGAAGAGCTGTCGCTCTCTCAAAAGAACTGCTTGTTTATGTAGAAAATAGAATATACTTTTCCAATTTCTTAGTTGCTTTACAAAACCTAATCTATGACTTGTGTGTGTAATAGCAAACACAAGAAATTAGTCATTTGTTTTGAATCATGTTTGAATCACTTGAATCACAGAGGCAAAGTGAATTTTTTTTTTAAAAAAAGGTCATTGCCCCTCTGTATCACTATCAGCTTCTATACCCACAATAACACACTCCCAATATATTCCTCCAACCCCACCTACCCTAAGTTCTTTTTTTTTTCAGGGGAAATCAATGGGGAAATGGAATGAAATACTTGGCAGTTTCCTTTACAGCTCTTTTTTCTGAAAGACCTGTAGTCATGTTTCAAATGAAACATTCATGTCAGATTTGGTTCTGTGCTTTCTACCCCTATTTAATTCAAATGTATATCTGACAAGAGGTGTAAAAAAATTGTTTATTTCAGTCTTGAAATGAGACTATGATTTTATCACCTCCAGCTATATAGAATACTATCCATCTATGCCTTCTTATCCTATACAATTGTTATATTTATTCCCCCATAAATCCTCTAAAGATGATCTTACTCAATGTACTTATGTTGTTCTACCAGATTTTTTAGGTTTGGATTTTTTTACATTCTGTAGGGATCAATGCTTGGGCTGTCTATCTGTTATCTCTTTCTCTTGATATATTCCATTCAATATAATTCAACGAGCATTTGTAAAACTCTTACTATGTCATACTCTAGAGAGAACTTCAGTCTTAGGGAACTCATTTTTAAGTGACTGAATTCAGTCTGTGTTACCTAAAAACTTTCGATTAGAGAAATTGGAGGATTTCCTCAGAGTGTTATGAAAGTGGATTTATTGTACTCCACTCCTTGCACTGAAGTCTTTCTTAATGAAGTGCTACTGCCAGTTTATGCACACTACACATCTTTCCTTTACCCTTTGGGATATCTGTAGTTTTTATTCTTTTTGCATTGTGGTAGTTCATTTCACTTAGCATCTCTGAAAGAAAACAGATATTAAAAAGTTGGTTTTGTGTGTTAATATGCAGCTTAGGATCATTGCAAATATTATGCTATTGAATTTCTCATTGCCATCTAGATCCTCTCTTTTCCCTGTTTAATTGTGGATTCATCTCCTTGTCCATCAGCAATACCCATTCTAGATAAATGTATTAATGGAATAACTCAATGAATAGTATGTCCATACAGCTCCATGCTATAGTCTTCGTAGGAGTATCTCTTTATCCATTGGTGATTTGGTTTTAGTTTGTTATTTCCTATGGGCTGGATAGGGTCACATTATTAATGGCAATTTGAAGAAATATTCTAATTAATTTAATTTTTATTTATTAAGAATAAAAAATAATATCTAAAAATATAGGAAACATAAAGAAATAGACATCTCATTAAAGATACTGTCCAGTTCTTACCCCAGAAAAAAGACGACAGCTAACTTATACAGACTAGCCTTTGAATTAGAAGAGTAGCAATGGAAAGCTAGAATCACAACTAATCCATTTTCTTGTTCTTAACCATATCTTCAACCATTAACTTTGAAGGTTGAAGGGAGAAAAGCAGAAAGTTTGAACCAGTGGAGTGCTAGTAAATTTTTAACAACTGACTCTCCTAAAAGTCATGCGCATGCACCATACATTTAAGATTAACCTTCATTATAAACAATTTTGCATTAATTTCTTAAAACTAAGCCAACAACAAAACAATCAGTCAAGCCCTGATCAATAACTTTGAACAAGTTCCAAGGTACAAATGCTCACACTGAATATTTAACAATCTTCTCTTCGGAGCCAGTTGAAACTGGCTCCAATACAGCCTGGGTTTGAACCTTCCTCTTGGGAGACAACATAGTGTTGGAAAGGATGAAAGCTTTGCAGTCAAGAAGACCTAAATTTAAATCAGACCTCTACCTCTATGTGACTTTGAACAAATCACTATGCCTTACTGTGATTGAGCCCCACCATCTATATCTGAGGGGTTGGGTTAGATCACCTCTATGATCTATGCTATCTTATCAGGTACCATGGCTTCCATGAAGCCTTCTTTTTCCACAGATGAAAGAGATCTCTTCCCTCCTTGAATTTTTCTTAGCACTTTCTCAAGACATCTTTGTACTTATCTTGCCTCTGCGTTTCCCTTCTCCCACCTCCTCAAGCTCAGGTTTTGAACTAATTTCATCTTTGCACCAAGCATCTATTAGAGTGCTTTGCACATAGCAGGTGATTTATTAACATTTATTCAAATGTATATAATATTGTTGTAGTAGCAAGATGTTAGAGTTGGAAGGAACCTTGGATATCATCTAGTCATTTTAAGATAAGGGAATGAAAGCTTAAAGAGATAATCCTAGGTTATTCTATAATGGTTGAGGTCTCCTAGCTCCTGGCCCCTGATTCAAGGCTCTTTATATTATACCACCCAACCCTTATCTGGTAAACAAAGATGGAGAGGGATAGTTCCATAGATATTTGTCCACTGTGCTTTAACCATACTGGCATAAGCAATTATCTGAAGAGTTAAATTTGATTCATAAAAATTGACAATAGAGAGTAATGCAAACGTGTTACTCCCAGAGTTGAATCAGTAGTACTCATTTGCTAATTATCTTCAAAGAAACGTCCTTTGGTGTTTTTGGTTATTGTAGAGTAATTTATTTTCCTTGTATGGATCTGTGATTGCATTGGTATGGGGAACCACCAATGAGGAAACTCTTTTTACCAACACAGACTGGTACCTGAAGTTTAAAGTCTTATGAGAATTGTCTAGAGGCACCAAGAGATTGTGACTTACCCAAAGTGATAGAGTCAGCATGGACCAGAAGTGGAACCTGAATCTAGGTCTTCCTAACTCTAAAGACAACTTTCTATAAATGAATGAATGAATAAGCATTTATTAATTGCTTACTATGCAACAAAAAAACTTTTCTAAACTCTGCAGCAACAAATAGAATGGTGAGATTATCCCTGTTCTTATGCTCTTCATATTCTAATCAGGAGACACTATATATAGAGAAAAAGGGTTCAGTTGCCAAAGTTATGGAAAAGGTAATAAGACTTGGTGGTCCTGAGGGGATAGCTACAGGGAAGACAGTAAGATTTGATGGTCTCATTTACTAGGATGTGTTGCTTCCCATAGTACCAGTCATTTCTACACACACACACACACACACACACACACCCAAGCCATTGGTGGCTTCTATTCTAAAGGTACCTTGTATCTACTTCATTATCATTTTGTATTTTATTTATCATTTGTATTTACCTATATATGTGTAAAAACAAAAAGGCAGGAGCTATTTTTCTTTTTACTTCTATACCAAGGCTTAGTACAGTGCCTGGAATATAAAGAAAACACTTAATAAATGCTTTGCTGATTAATTATTTTATAGGTATTACTTTAAATTTAAATGTGTACATGTTGTTTCCTCTAATAGAATATAAATTCCTTAATTTCAAAGATTGTTTCATTGTTTTCTTTACAACTTAGTATAATAGCTGGCATAGAATAGGTTTTTAATAAATGCTCATTAATCGATTTTTTCTCTGCTTAAAATATGAGTCCAGTCTTCTACAGGACAATCTCTTTCACTAGTTTTTTTCTTTAATCTGCTTCTAGTTATGCAGAAAGATTCATTCTTCCTTTTCTCCATATCTCTCCTCACTCAATTAAAGGAGAGAGTTTATAATCTAGGAGATATATATTAACTATCTCACCTATTTTACTTTTGCTTCACCATCTCTATATCTCTAGAATACCACATATCCAGATAATGAATGTAGATTCCCAGCCTATTCATATCTCTCTTCTCTCTCTCTCTCTCTCTCTCTCTCTCTCTCTCTCTCTCTCTCTCTCTCTCTCTCTCTCTCTCTCTCTCTCCCTCCCTCCCTCCCTCCCTCCCCTCTTCTCTCTTTCCTCCTTTCTCCCACTTTCTATCTCTCTTTTATAAATCCTCCTCAGAGAGATCTTTCAACATGCTGGAGGCCTTCTCCTAAATCTCAAAATGCCACAGATACCATTGGAGCTCATGAACTTTCAGTCAGTTGTCCCTCACTCTCATTCTCATGATTTACTCACTTCCTTTTCCAGTCAATGCTTCTCTCTCTGAGGATAGTCTTTATGTGCTTTGCCTACACATTTCTTTTTAAAAGTATGTTTTAATAAAGTTCTCTTTTCAATTTTTTTCTGGGTATACACATTCCAATGACTCCTCCATGCCTCTATAGAAGAATATTCTCTGATAATAAATGAGTACGGTCAAAAAAAACAAGTCCACACATTATCTGTGCCTTACTCCACACTTGTAGCCTACTACCTCATCCCAAGAGATAGAAGGTATTGCTCACTATCATTGCTGTGGTCACAATTAGATATCACATTAATCAGAGATCTGAAGTCTTCAATTTTTCCCTTTCATATAAGAGAGAACAGAATATAAATTATTTCCCTACTTCTGCTTACTAACTACTTGCAAACTCCATCCCTAACTACTAATATATAGCAGCCTACTTATACTCATCAAGAGCCTTTGGTCTTTGGATGACCTGCAACTCTAATTCTCAGAGACTATGATATTCCATGATCTTTAGACACATAGTTTCCTTTAACATTCTCAGAACTTGTCTGAGAAAAGCAGAGATGAGAAAGAGAAAGCCTCATGCTTACACCTCAGGGTGAATGCCTTTTTCAATGACTATTTGCACCAAGTATTCCAAATTCAGTGTAAAATGTTCTTGCTTGTGGACTGAAGTTCTTATACAGAGACTTGGTCTGTGATGTCATGGAATTTGTAGTGCAGGAGAAAAATTACTTGGCTGAACTTTATATGTCCTGCTTTGGGTCCCAGAGTTTTGATTCCTAGAATTACCTAGTTTCTCACTTTGGGGGTGGGGAGGAGAGAGCCTATGTCAAATCCTGGGAATGAATATCTAGATTCTCTAAGGCAACAGGCCAAGAGAACAGATAACTTTGTGCCTTTATGAGCTAATTTAACTTGTGGGTAAGAAGAGTCTGTCAACTCCACATCAGTGAAAAATTCTATTAAGGAAATCTCCCAGGAGCCATTGTGTTGGGAGAATTCCCATCATTGAAAAGACCCTAGGGACCTCTTCTTTACCTCTGTCCCTAATTTCTGTTGTATTTTTGGTGAATAATATTTAGGCTACTTGACTTCTTTCCTCCCCTCTTTGGCTTAATGCCTAAGGAGCAATCAGCCAACGTAGATCAAGGACGTTTTAGTCCCTGAAAATTTCTTCTTCTGGCTCAGAACTATAAAGGAAGAATTTACATTCAGTCCTCAAGGAAAACCCTGAATATAACCTGTAGAATCTTCCCCTATATTATATCTTATATTTCTCCCCCTTCATCCTACCACTCTTAGGACTTCAATCAGTTAAGTTCATTTCACAAGGTAAAAGATAGTCAAAATATGCCTTAATGTTTGTTTTGATTACTGATGTCCAAGAAAATGATCTTTTGTACAAAGAGCAGACTTAGGTGGCTGATGGCACAGTTGCCATTAAGTCTCTGCCTAAAGAGTGTGAATTCTAACTCCATTATCCTGTTACCAATTCACATAATAATTACATCTCCAGGCCCCATTTCTGACATTCCAAGTGACTCAAAAGAAAACACATCATACTTGAGTGTTTTATCTTTGTTGCTTATTTAACATCTGCCTGGTCAGAAAGGTGAGAGCCTGGCTTTAATTATACATAGGAGATTTCTAAATTAGAGTGCAGGAAATAGGAAGTAGTGTAAAATGAAACAATACCAGTAAGAGGGAGTACTGGAAAAATATCTTAAAATGTTACATCTCTTTCATTTCAGCAGCCTTTTTCATGGTCTGATGTCTTCCTTGCTCTTTGGTATTTATTATATGATATCTTGCATTATTAAGTTATCTTTTATGCATATACATATCCAAATGAAGGAAAAGATTATCTTAAATATCATTGCATCTCTTGAAAGAACTAATACAGTTAGTGCTGTATTAGTAATTGCTATTATACATAGTGTTGTTCAGTCATCCAGTAATGTCCAACTCTTCATGACCCCAAGGACCTCAGCACATCAGTTTCTTCTGTCCTCCATTTTCTCCCAAAATCATTCCAATTTATGTTCATTGCTACCATGGCACAGTCCATCTCATTCTCTGCTTTTCCTTCTCCTTTTGCATTTAATCTTTTTCAACATCAGGGTCTTTTCCAGTGAACTCTATCTTTCCATTATGTGAATGATATATTTAAGCTTCAGCTTCAGTATTTGACCTTCCAATGAATAGTCTGAATTAATTTCTTTCGGTACTGAATGATTTGATCTCCTTGTTGATGTAGGGACTCTCAATGTCTTCTCCAGCACCACAATTCAAAAGCATTGATTTTACAATGTTCAACTTTTCTTATAATCCAACTCTTTGAGTCATACATTACTTCTGGAAAAACCATAGCTTTAACTAAATGGACCTTTGTCAGCAAGATAGTATCTCTGCTTTTTGATATTCTGTCCAGATTTGACATAGTTTTCCTTCCAATGAACAAGTGACTTTTATTTCATTGTTACAGTAACCATCTGCAATGACTTTTGAGCCCAAGAATATAAAGTCAAACATGGTTTCCATTTTCTCTCTCTCTCTCTATTTGCCAGTAAGTGATGGGATAATTTTCCATGATCTTAGTTTTTTTTTTCTTTTTGGGGGGAAGGGGTGTTATGTTAAGCTTCAAGTAAGAGTTTACACTCTTCTCTTTCATCTTCATCAAGAAGTTGACTCATAACTTTCTGCCACTAGAATAGTATAGTCTGCAAATCTGAAACTGTTGCTATTGTCCCAAGTAAACTTAATTTAAGCTATTGATTCATTCAGCCTGGCATTTTGCATATTAACTCTGCTTATACATTAAGTAAATAAGGTGATAATATACAAGCCTTTTGTACTGCTTTTTTGATCTTTAAGCAATCAGTTGTTCCATGTTCAATTCTAATGGTTACTTCTTGACTACACAGGGAAGAAGTAAAATGATCTGGCACTCCTATCTCTGTGAGAAATTGCCGTATTTTGTTCTGAACCACATTTAAAGGCATTATTGTAATCAATGAAGCAGAAGTGCATGTTCTCCTGGACCTCCTTTGCTTTCCTCCATAATCCAGATAATATTGACAATTTGGTCCCTAGTTCCTCTGCTTCTTTTTTAAAACCAGTCTGTTCTTCTGGTAATCCTTGGCTCGCATATTGCTGAAGCTTAACCTTGCTGTTGTGTGATATGAGCACAATTGCTCAGTGATTTGAATGTTTTTGGGCTTCGCCCTTCCTTAGAATTGGGACATAAACTGATCTTTTTCAATCCAGTGGCCACCGTTGAGTATTCCAAATTTGTTGGCATATTGAATGAAGCACTTTAACAACATCAACTTTTAGTTGAGCTGGAATTCCATCACTTCCCCTGATCTTAATGTTAGGAAAGCTTCCTAAAGCTCATTTGATGTCATTTTTCAGGATATCTCTAATGCTCTAATCTAATGCTCTAATGCTCTAATCAGTAACCACATCATTGTGATTATTGATGATTTTAAAATCTTTCTTTCATAGTTCTTCTGTAATTACATATAACAGGCACTCAATAAAATGCTTGGTGGTTGGTTCTAAGAAAAGATCTTTCATTATGTTTCAAATGTTAACTCAAGGTCACCTCCTAGAGTTTGCTAGAATTGAAATCTATTAACCTATGCTGCCTACTATTTTATATATTCATATAAAAATGTAATAACTAATATTGAAATTAAACTTAAAATTTTCAAAATTCTCCTTTGATCTTTGCCACATCCCTGCAAAGTAGTCACTTTTACCATAAAAATAAAGCACTCCAGGAAAACAAGAAATCCACAAAATGGATTTGTGAAGCTTGGATTTTGTCTTGTCTCCCCTAGATGACTACCAATGTCTTCTCCTGTTCTCATATTTTGTGATTCTCCAAACTTACCATCTAGATTACTTTAGAAGAATTTTTAATTCTCTGTGATGAGCAGAGAAGCAAAATTAGTCTATTCTACTCGTTTTGGAAAGCATCATGTTTCTTAGCATCAAGTGAAATTAGGTAATAATAATGTATCTTTCCACCATAAGAGATGACCTTCTTCTCCATAGGCATCATGTATGCTCAGGGTAGGATGGGGAGGGAAAGAAGAGAGGGAAATTATCTGGCAACCAGAGGCAACTGCATTCTTACTATGCAGCTTCCTGAATTTGGGGAAAGATGTATTCCTCTTGACCCAAGAATGTCCTCTCCTTTCTTTAAGAATGTGAAAAGATGCAGAAATAAAAAGTAGAATGTTAAATGTGAAAAACAGCAAGATCAAACGAGAAGAGGAGCAATGTGTAATGAGCCTGGAAATGTAGGTCAGAATTAGGATGTGAAGGGTTTTAAACAGTCTTAGAGGCCATAGGGAACCATTCAAGATGTAAAGGGAAAGGAGGGAAATGTTTAGAGCTGAGCATTAGAAATATCTCTGGCAATGGGATGGAGGATGGAGAGGAGATGCTTAAGAGAGGAATGCTGACTAGGAGGCTATAGCAATAGGGCAGGTGAAAAGTGATGAGGGCCTAAGCTAAGATGGTGGCCACATAAAGTGGGAAGTAGCAAAACTTGGCAACTCATTAGATATGTGAATTGAGAAGGGAGGAATTGAAGATAACTGAGATTACAAATCTAGGTCACTGGAAGGATGGTGATGCCTACCCTTGTCATGGATAGGGAAGTAAGAAAAAGGTGTTTATTTGGGTGCTAGGTCAATGGGTTATCTTTTGGTTATGTTGAGTTTGAGATGCCCAGGAGAAATCAAAGTTCATATGTTCTTTAGGGCAAATATATCATGTTAGCTAAACTGTATTTTCTTCTTGAGTCTAGCTCAGTGATCTTTATTGAATTAAATCATTTAGGCCTTTTATTATGGGCACTAATAAATGCTAAATGTACTAATAAATTATAGAGACCCTGTCACTTCCTGTCTGGTATTCCCCAAAATATCTCACCCAGCAAAACTGAAGTAGCTCAAAAGAAATGTGAAATACACAAATTTAGATAATCTGCCTCAAATGCTCACATGGGCTATTTGTGCCCAACCTATAGTAGAGCATTGCAAATTCACATTGATCTGATCAGCCTCAGTTTCATATTGTGTAAATTTGACTCTAAAGTGGTGATGTCCTTTTGTTCCTCTTCAAGAACAAAGGACAACAGTGAACCAGCACGATGCTAGTCCAACATTCTTTGGGCACTATCCTCAATATTTTGAAGTTTCTATTGAGAAAGGCAAATTTGCTTCCTCACAAGAAATAAAATATTAGGTTAGTTAAACCATGTAGTTTCATAAGAAACAGATATTGCAAATATATGAACCTCTGAATTCCATCCCATAACTCTAACCATTTTCTTGATAATTTAGGATCATTATTAAGAGCATCACCTGTTCTGTTGTTGTTCTTGTTGAGTCATTTCACACTCTTTGAGATCCAATTTGGCTTTTCTCAGCAGAGATACTGGAGTGGTTTGCCATTTCCTTCTCCAGTTCATTTTACAGATGAAATGAGGTGAGTAGGGTTAAATGACTTGACCAGGGTCCAATAACTAGTAAGTGTCTGCCGCTAGATTTGAACTCAGGGAGACCTGGTAAATTGTGCACTATGGCAATACTTAGCCACCCCTGATATATTGTGCTGTTAAACAGTAATACCCTCAAGACTTAACTGAGGTAGGGCAAGACATTTTGTCTTGATTCTATACATTGCCAGATTGTAAAGCCAAAGAATAAGAAACAAAAGAATTCCTTTAATTTTGAGAATTCTTTTGCTAGGTATCAGTAGTCACCTGTTGGTCTAAGAATCTGCCTTCCTTCAAGGCATACCACTGTATGGTGGTACATGGGCTTTGTGATAGCTCTGTACCACCAAGAAAAACCTGCTCTTACTTGGTTATTCCTAGAGCTGGACAATTCAGATGATCAGAATTCTAACTACAGAATTCTAACTATGGTTTGAAGTCATAGATAAAGGCATCTATAGTTACCTATGTCTATAGTAAATTTTCTACTTTGAAGTTAATTCTTAGCAGAAAGTAGCAGAAGTGTTAAAAGAGGCATTGTAATCATGGAAATGGATTTAAATAGAATAAATACTCATTCTTGGGGAATTCAATTTCCAATAGCAGAGGTACCTTCCACACATCAAGGGGCAGTGAGATGGAACAGTAGACAGAGCGCTGAGTTTAAATTAGGCTTCAGACACTTACTAGCTATGTGACCCTGGGCAAGTGACTCTGCCTCAGTTTCCTTTTCTGTAAAATGAGCTGAAGAAGAAAATGCCATACCACTCCAGTGCCTTTGCCAAGAAAAACTCCAAATAGAGTCAAGAAGAGTTAGACACTACTGAAAAAGAACAAAAAAGGTCTATTGAACCTTCTGTTATGATAAGTGAGAGTAGGGTTTGTTCATTCCATTTGTTCACTCATTTTCTGTTATCTCCTTTAACTACAAATCCTCCCTCAAATCCTCACTCTCATCAAATAACCTCATATTCTAATTTACTAAATAGATTGAGGTCATTCATTATGACCTCTTTCATCTCTCATTCCTTTTTAGCAGCTAGGTGATAAAGTGTATAGAGCACTGGACCTGAAGAGAAAAAGACTTGAATTCAAATGTGACCTTAGATACTTACTAGCTGTGTAACTCTGGGCAAGTGACTTAATTGCTAACTGTTCTCAGTTTCCCCATTTGTAAAATAAGTAAAAGTACCTATCTCCCACACCTATCTTATAAGAATTAAATGAGAGATGTGGAGTTTGAACAAAGTTCAAGGACTATTCCCTTTAATTTAGGGGAAAAAAATCTTATTGTCTGATCTTGTTACCTCTTACTTAGACTTCTTGTCTCTTCTTTAAGGATATGATTTCTCTCTCATCACACTCAATTTGGATCAAGGTACAACATGGAAACAAAGTAAAGACTGACAGATTGCTTTCCGTGGGGGTGGGGAGAGGGAAGTAAGATGGGGAAAAATTGTAAAACTCAAATAATATCTTTAATAAAAATAAAACTTACTTTAAAAAAAATAAAAAATTAAAATTTGCCCAAGCTTAGAAAGATTTAGCTTCCATTTATATTAAGCTTTCTATAGATATCCTTGAAACAAGACAGAATAATGCATATTTAGTACTGATTTTGTATTATGTTTATAACTAATCTTTTAATTCACTATGAAACATCTCATTTAGTCTATGATTAACAGAGATGAGACCAATTTCTCTTAGCATATGACCTTTTTTGGTTTGGACTTTACATATTATCTTTTGGATAATCTTTTTGTTTTAGCTTTTAAAAAATCATTAAAGTCTTGTGGGGTTTTTTTTATTCAATTGTTATTTTAAAAAAAATTCCTCCATCCCATCACTCCCTTTGTAACAAATAAAACAGTTTAACAAGAGTGATCAATAAAAATGACCATGTTTGACAGCACACAAAAAAAGAATTAAATGAAGTAATATTTGTAAAAATAAATGCCTGTTCCTTCCCACCCAGTACCAAATGTCATCCCCTATCCTCCCATTTCTGACCCCCTTCTCCTGTCCTTGATCCTCCTTGACTCTCCTTTGTACTTCCAGAACTTGTTCACTCAATCATTCACTTTTTCATCTTCAGTATTTCTCACTACCCACACAGATACTCTGAAATACAGATAAATCTTTTCTCTTGAACCTCAAACTTTTATTTTCCTACCCTTCCAGGGCTCATCTGACCCTCTTCCCCTCAGATTCCACCTTTAGCTCTCCATTTCTTCTCACTTTCTCTTCATTGATTTCCTGTCCTCCTCCTGTTTCCTAGTTGTAAGTGGTGATTTCATTCACACACACACACACACACACACACACACACACACACACACACACAAACATACAAACACACGATAGAATTTCAAGGTTAGGAAAGGAACTTAACAGCCAACTTGTTCTCAAAAATCCAACCACTACCAAAACACATCTCGAAGTGGTCATGCAGACTTTGTCTGAAGACCTACAGTAAAGGGAAATCCACTACATCCAAAGGCATTCCAGTTTTCTCATGTTGGTGTTGTTCAGGCAGGCCTGACTCTTTACAATCCCATGGACCATCCATGAATTTTTTTTTTTTTTTGGTAATGATATAGGAGTGGTTTGTCATTTCTTTCTTCAGGGGATTAAAGGCAAACATAGGTTAAATGACTTGCCCAGAGTCATACAGCTAGTAAGTATGATTTGAACTCAAATTTTCCTGACTCTAGATTCAACTCTGTTTACTGAGCCACCTATCTATACCATCTTTTTTTCAGATGACATTAATTCTTAATTTTTTTTCCTAACATCAAGTTCTAATTTGCCTCTCACAGCTTTCACCCATTGCTTCTAGTTCGAGGCATGAGAAAAAAGGACAAGTCTAAACAATCACTATTTATTAAGTACTTAATGTGGGCCCAGCACCATGTAAGGAAATGGGGGTACCAAGACAATGAATGAAACAATACCTACAAGGAGCTGACATTCTTTAGGGGAAACAAATACATTTTAAACCACATAAAAAGTACAAATACAAAGTAGCTGGGGGCATCAAAAAAGGCTTTACATAGAAGTTGTTCTTTGAGATTCATCTTGAAACAAGAAAGGAATTCTCTAAGGAAGAGAGAGTATATCCATCCATCCCAGTCGGGTGTAAAGGCAATATGTAATCATGGAGATAGGTAGAAACAGAGGCTAGTTTGGCTAGATGAAGCAGAGAGAGAGAGAGAGAGAGAGAGAGAGAGAGAGAGAGAGAGAGAGAGAGAGAGAGAGAGAGAGAGAGAAACAGAGAGAAACAGAGAGAAACAGAGAGAAATAGAGAAGAGAGAGACAGACACAGAGAGAGTAGATAGAGAATCAGAGAGAGTAACATCCACTGAGGCTAATTAGGACAAGGCTAAGGGAATGCTTTCAAAGTTAAATAAACAGGGGTGGCTAGGTGGTTCAGTGGATAGAGCACCGGCCCTGGAGTCAGCAGTATCTGAGTTCAAATCCGGCCTCAGACACTTAATAATTACCTAGCTGTGTGGCCTTGGGCAAGCCACTTTAACCCCATTTGCCTTGCAAACAAAAAAAACAAAAAACAAAAAAAAAAGTTAAACAGTTTATAGTTGATCCTAGAGGCAATAAGAAGCAACTGGGGTTGATTGAGTTGGGGGAGGGGTTACATCATCAGATATGTACTTAAGGATGGTTGCAGGTAATGCTTAATAAATATTTATTAAATAAAAACAGGCACCTTTAGCCTTATACTAGTAACTCCATTGAGCAGTGTGCTGTCCAACAGCTCTTTTCTTATACTCATTGTTCCTAGCTGGGGTATCTAATTGTCTCAGGCCGGCTTTGAACAAATAGGACCCTGGTTCTATTTTGTTGGTTTTTGGAACTAGGGCCATGATTAAGAGGGAAGACTGGTGGCCTCAGACACTTAATAATTGCCTAGTTGTGTGACCATAGGCAAGTCACTTAACCCATTGCCTTAAATAAATAAAAAAATTTTTAAAAAAAGAGGGAGCTCAGGGAGGCTAGGTGGTACAGTAGATAGAGCACCGGCCCTGGAGTCAGGAGTACCTGGGTTCAAATCCGGTCTCAGACACTTAATAATTACCTAGCTGTGTGGACTTGGGCAAACCACTTAACCCCATTTGCCTTGCAAAAACCTAAAAAAAAAAGAGGGAAGACTGGGGACATTCATATTGTACCACTAGAGGTAAAATTCTTGCACTGGCACAAGACAGATCAGAGCAAAATCATTTGCCAAGATGTCTCCAATAATCAAGAATGAGTCAGAAGTTCTAAGATGATCAGTTATCGTTGTAGTTCAGACTAGAAATGATGCCAACTGTATCAAATCAAACCAAGGGGTGAAATGATTTTTGGAAAATGCAATGAGAAGAATGTCTCAAAGGCACAATACTCCCCTATCTCTAATAAATATAAGGTGTAAGTCATGTCATATATATAATGACATGGTCCTTTTTGAATATGAAGGACAACTACTAAGACTTTTCTTATACCAACTTCTGATTCATTCATGGAGCAACTAGGTGACAGTGGATTGAGCATTGGTTCTGGAGTAGAACCTGAGTTCAAATTCAGCCTCAGACACTTATTAGCTATGTGACCTCAGGAAAGTCTCTGAAAAAAAAAATCTAATGAGGGAAACAACATTAAAAACTATACAAAGAAAATAGACACAGAATAAATAGGAAACAATAGAGAGAAGGCACTAGAATTAAGTATTATCAGGAAAAACTTCCTGTTGAAAGTAGAATTTTAGCTGGGGGTTTAGGGCAGCTACACATATATCTATGTATCTGTGATCTATAGATGGATGTGTACATTTGTGTGTGCATATATGTATAATTGAGGAGTAAGATTATCAAAAGTCTGACTACAAAATAGGTGGAGCATTACTAATATATACATATATATATATAGTTTGCATATATATATATATATATATATATATATACATATATATATATATATATATAACCTATATGTGAATATACATACTTAGACAACTTGTGTATTTGTGCTTGAGTGATTCACTCTCTGGTCTTTGGGGTCCCTGTCATAAAATGGGACTTCATGAACTGTGTAGTTTCATTTAAATGTGACCCTACCTATGATGCCTTGGCATGGAAATTGCATCTGATGCAAGATCACCCCATTAGTTAATCATTCTCTCAGAAGCATTTGTTTAATACCTACAGAGTAAAAACCTATTTGAAGATAGTTTCTTAGGAAAGGGGGATGGTGGTCATCATTGACATAGATGAACAGGAAAAACATTCTAAAAGGGGGAAGTGATATTTTCAAGATACAGGAATTTGTTTCTCTTTTCTTGGAGTCCTATCTCCTATAAGAAACCTTTCCTAATCTTAATACTAGTGCCTTTCCTCTTGATTATCTCCAATTTATGCTGTAGGCAATTTGTTTGGACATAGTTGTTTTCTCACTGTCTCACTCATTAGATTGTGAGTTTCTTGAGAAGCAGGCAGGCTTTTTGTTTTTCTTTTTATCTTCAGGACTTAATATGGCATCTAGTAGCTGCTTATCAAATGCTTGTTAGTAATGAGAGGGGAGGGGCGGCTAGGTGGCCTAGTGGATAAAGCACCAGCCTTGGAGTCAGGAGTACCTGGGTTCAAATCCGGTCTGACACTTAATAATTACCTAGCTGTGTGGCCTTGGGCAAGCCACTTAATCCCATTTGCCTTGCAAAAACCTAAAATAAATAAACAAACAAATAAATAAATAAATAAATAAAAAGTAATGAGAGGGGAGGGAGATCCATGAGATAGGGTAGAATCAATTAGTGAATAGTTTTGAAGGATTTGATGAAGATTTTGGATATAGATGAAGGAAAAATATTCAAGGAAATTGGGGTTTTGTATTTAGCATGGAAAAAGAGAAAATGGGAGAAAGAGAAAGCTGGAAAATCAGGATTTGAGTTGGTAAAGCCGTGACTTCAATCACAATGGTGAAAATGGAGAAAGGTCCCATTTTCACCTCCAATCCCCCTCCTCATCCTACCCCATTGGAAGAGTTCATTGCAGAGCACTCCCCACCTAAAACTCGCTCAATAAAAAAGAGAAATAGGCTAAGGTGTCCTATTTCCCTAGTGACCCATGATAAAGACAGTTTATTGCATTATGAAATAACAGTAACCCAATTATGAAGTTCATCAGCATCTCCACTGCTTATCTTGACCCAGTTGAGGACTTGTCATTTATAAATCTTTTGTGTATTGCATCAATCAAGCAGGAAGTTTTACTGACTGTTAATTCTCTAGTACAGTACTGTTTTTGGAGCTGGTTTAATCATTGCTAATGTTAAATCATTTTTCATGGACTTTGTAGCAGTTTATTGTGGAGGTTATAGATAACCATCAAACTCTTTTTAATAGCAGTCATAGATTCAGGTCATTAAATGACTCCTGTTCATAGTGATTTCCACATAGTAGGTGTGCAATGCATTTTTTTTTAAAAAGTTAGTTCTGTTTTTTATTTTACAAGGGATCATAGACATGTTAAAAAGATAATGAAGTTAATTCCTTTTTTAAAAATGGCTAATATTATTACTATCCTGGACTTGATTATTCAGCATTCAAATGATTCAAATTTTACAGAAATCAATTCAACCTTAACTACAAAAGTACATTTCCAGTTTGGTCATTAAATATCCTCTTAAATCGTATCTACTAACAAAAGACAAAAATGATTTGGTAATTAGTGCCTAATATAAAATCATAGTCATAGTCACACTATACATCAAAATAAAGTGCTAGCTTGAGTTTTGTAAGGCTGGAGAATTTAAAACTTCAGATTAGAGGCATGGCATCACAATAGATTCAAAGGAGCTGAATTTAAATTCTGAATCTGATTCGATGTAATGGTGAGGAAATCATTTAACCCCATGAACTTCAAATTTCCTCAATTGTAAACTAAGAAATTTGGTCCAGCTAAGACCCCTTATGGCAAACTCCAGATCTATCCTCCTAGAAAAATGCCAATGATTCCCAGCTTACCTAACTGTATAATCTTCAAATCCCAGGAACAACCATGATTCTAAGTAGATCAATTTTAAAACAACTTTGCTAGTCTCAGTTATTTCAAGCATTTATTAAAAGCTGGGGTGTGAGAAGAGAACAATGAGGTATTGATAAAGAAGAAGTCTGCCTAGGAAAGATATACACATTTTTCTTCATTTTGGTGTTTACTAAATTCTCTGTTCTTCTGAGAAAGCAAAAGTTTATAATGATTAACAATTTAGAGTTGTGGGAAGTTGTGCCCTACAACAATCTGTCTCTTGTATGACTTGAGACTCTCAGCTATCATATCAATACAAAGAGTTTCTCAGATCACTAACAGCATTTCTGAGATAAAGCCTTCCTTTATCATAGCTGATAATGCAGAGTTATATAGGATGGTGTGGGCCAACTGTGTGAGAGTCTTCAATGCATGATTAAAATGATTTTCCCAACCTCCCCCCACCTCCCCACCCCACCTCAGTATTCTCTATTCTCACTGCTGTCCCCACACCCCCACACATACTTTAAGTTGATTTACTGGCAATGTTTATACTCCAAGAATCAATTCAACATAGGTACATTATTCACCTTTTTTCTCATTTTCTTAATGAAAATTATCTTGAGAATGACCAAACTTCTTATCTAGAGATAATGAAGAATTGCCATATAACCTTTCCTCTTATTCATGGCTATGGTAGACATGCATAAAGTATATTATCTTCTCAGACATGAACAGAGTTCACAATGAAATTGCTGTTAACTTCCTTGATATTGCAAATTGGCAATTTTGCTATTACAAAAATATCAAATAATCAATCAAAATAATTAAAACACATTATTGAAGAAAATATCTGCTATATTCAATTAGTTTTCAAATTCTATTATTTCTACTTTTCTAATGTTTCTCATATATGCCCCCTTCTCTCCTCTTAACATTGCCACCACCCAGTTGCTGGCCCTTATCACCTCACACCTGAACAATTGTCATAGCCTAGTGGTTTGTTACCCTGACAAGCTTCTTCTCATTCCAGTTCATTCTCTACTTAGCTATCAAAGAGATCTTCTTGAATTTTATAACTTTTGCCCCTAATCTTGCTTCCCTCCCCCCCACCCCCCACAAAAGGCAGTCTGATAGTCTTTACATTGTTTCTTTGCTAAACATTGATCAAAATAGAATGTTTTAAGAGAGAAATTATATCCTTAAGGAAAAAATAAAACATAAGAGATTGCAAAATTACATAAGATAACTTTTTTAAAAAAATTAAAGGTAATGGTGTTTTTTTTAATTCTATAATTCTTTCTCTGTATACAGATGGTATTCTCCAACACAGATACCCTAAAATTGTCCCTGATTGTTGCACTGATGAAATGATCAAGTCCATTAAGATTGATCATCACTCCCATGTTGCTGTTAGGGTGTACAGTGTTTTTCTGGTTCTGCTCATCTCACTCAGCATCAGTTCATGCAAATCCTTCCAGGCTTCTCTGAATCCCCACACCTCTTGGTTTTTAATAGAACAATTGTGTTCCATAATGTGTGTGTGTGTGTATATATATAAATATATATATATATTATATAATATATATATATCACAATTTGCTCACCTATAATTCTTTGCCACCACAAACAGAGCTGCTATGAATTTCATGTACAAGTGATGTTTTTTCCTTTTTTCATGCAAAAAAATCCTCTTAAGGCACAGGTCTGTCTACACTATCCATCCCATTCAATAAACTCCAACAGTCAGCTAGGTGGCACACTGGATAGAGTGCCAGCACTGGAGTCAGGAAGAACTGAGTTCAACCTCCAGCCTCAGATACTTACTAGTTGTGTGACCCTGGGCAAGTTGCTTAACCCCATTAGCCTTAAAAAAAGAAGAGAGGAAGAGGAGGGAGGGAGGAAGGGAGAAAGGAAAGAAGGAAGGAAGGAAGGAAGGAAGGAAGGAAGGAAGGAAGGAAGGAAGGAAGGAAGGAAGGAAGGATGGATGGATAAATCTCCTATGACTAGCTAGTAATTCAAGATCTTATAAAGTGAAGATCTATAAAAGTGTCACCTGAGAGATGGTCTCATTGCGGGGGGAAAGAGAACTGGTCTCAATATCAGCAAGACCTGAGTCAAATCACATCTCCAACATGTTCTGAGAGTGTGAACTGGTCAAGTCTTAGACTGTAAGATCTGTGAGGGCAGGGGCTCTTTGACTTCTTTTTTACACAGTGATTAGTACTTACTAGGTGATTAATAAATATTCATTGATTTACCTCTTAGTAACCCAGGCAACTCTAAGACTAAAAGTCACCTAGTAACTGCTGATCCACATGGGCAAAAGAGGCTCTTTATACCCATGAAATCACAGGCCAGTCCAAAACAAATAAATGGAGAATATAATTATTAATCCAGTTGTTGACTGTGGACCCAGCCCTGTGCAATCTGGTGAGACACACACAAAGAATCGAAGGCGTAGGCCCAGGTCTCAAAGAGCTTCCAATCTGGGAAGAGAGGTCAGAATCAAGATAAGACCAGAGCCCATGATACACTAGATGATGAAGTGCTGAATCATGTGGTCCAGATATATTAGACTTCAGTTGCCATGGTAATAGCTAAAGAAAGAAAACACAAACAGGAGCTAGGAGGAAAGTGGTTGTTTTGCAGAACCTGGCCCCCTCTCCCTTTTTCCCCCCTTCATGCTGATATAAATACATCCACTTAAAGGGGTTTTCTCTTGCAAGTGCAAAGGATGATAAAGATAGATTTCTGATTTTACAATTTTAGATGGGGTTGTGTTTGAAAGGGTGTTTTCCTATACAATTATTTTATGAAAACAGAGCACATAAAAATTTGGATGGAGACCTGCAGCTTTACAATTTTTAGTTTAACATTCCCTAATTCACTACAAGTTTTTTTTATTTTGCTTTTCCTTCCTTCTTTAATTCTTTCACCTGTAAAATGAGAGTAATGTGAGTCTTCATAAAAAATGTTCAACTCCTCAGATAAAGGAGTAACATAACTCTAACTTGGAGAACATAATGTGACACAGGGAATAGAAAATTCAGGATGACCTGAGTTCATATCCTGACTCAGACATTAACTAGTTGTATGATCTTGCCAAGACACTTGCCTTTTCTGAGCTTCAGTTTTCTCATCTATAAAATGGCAATTACAATAGTACTCCCCTCTCTGAAGGATGTTATGAAGATCAAATGAAAAAAGATTCATAAAGTTCTTTTTAAAATTTAAAATGCTATACAAATTCTAGTTATCATTTTTATTAGAAGTAAATTACTTCACCTAGTAAGTTATGAGGAATAACCTATTAAAGAATATGTAATTCTTTTGTTAGAAATAAAATAATGACTCAAGGTGATGATACATGTCTATACCAATGTTGTAATATTCCTATTTGGTAGAATTGTAATGTTTTAAATTGCAGAAAAGCACAATGCACTTTATGTGGATGTCTCTCCACACATACACATTTGAGATAGTTGTTCCTTGGAATTATGCTCAATGTGTTATGACACTGAGGTGGTCAGAAGTGTGGCTTTCACCTCAAGATTCACCTTGGGTGTAGTTCAACATAAGGCTTTGGAGATCACACTCAAGAATCAGTTATCTTGTGCTAGGAAACACTGAGTAACTACAAAGTACAGCTCTGGGGAGCCAATAACATCCTTTGGGTATCAACATGAGACTGAAAGAGAGGGTGGTGTATGGTGGCGTATGATATCCTCACTAACCTACTCGTAATTTGCTGACTTGAGATGGACTTGGGAATTGCTGGACCCTCCTTATTACCAGATTATTATTACCATTACCAGAACTGGTCTTTCCCAACCCCCAAACATCTTCATTTTTATTTTACTCAGGTTTTATGCTAGGCTTGACTATTTATATGTGGAAGGAAGATCATGATGCCACCCAAACTTCTAGGGGTGTACCTTGAACTCATACCAGCACAGAGTTTTAAAATAAGAAGTATAATATTCCATTCAGACATGTAGAGCTGAAAGGGACGTTAGAGGTTCAACTCAATTTGTTTTGATTTAATTCAATAAGTGTTTATTAAGCACCTACTGTGCACTTAATAGACATTAATGTGCAATTATTAAGCACCTACTGTGTTGGGTACTAGAGAACTAAAAAGAAGCTAAAGACAGTCCCTGCCTTCAAGGAGTTCACAGTCAAATGGAGAAGACAACATGCAAACAAATATATTCAAAGTCAGCTAGATATAAATTAAATGAAAATAATCAATAGAAGGAAGGCTAGTCTTAATCCCTCATTTTAAAGAGGATGAAACCAAGGCCAGCCAGGTAATTTGAATTTGAACCCAGGTCCTCTCAATGAAAACTGAACCCTAAAACTAAGTACAATTTTCTACTTAAGTAGCTGCAACCAGAATTTCACCAACTAAAATTCTAAATTTTTACATGTTTCATTCAAATGAACAGTGCTTTGGGAAATATTAATTCTGCCTTGGGATATGGAGGGGCAACATCTTACTTTTTCAGAACATAAATGCTGGGAATTTATTTCTTGGTGTTAGCTAAAAGGGACAGTGGAGAGAGTCATGGTCTTGGAATCAGGAAGAGATGAGTTTGAACCCTGCCTCAGACACTTGCTAGCTATGCGATCTTGGATAAATTACGTGACCTCTGCCTTAGTTTCCTCATCGGTAAAATGAGAATAATAATAGCATCTACATCTCAAATCAGATAATATTTGTAAAGTGCTTTGCACTTTATAGTACTTTGCACTTATGGTACTATTTTTATTTTTTTGTGGAACAATGGAGTTAAAGTGACTTGCCTAAAGATATAAGCTATCAAGTATCAAATATCTGAGACAGCATTTGAACTCAGGTCCTCCTGACTCCAGGGTTGATGCTCTATCCACTGCACCACCTAAAGTACTCTTTAAATGCTAGATCTTATTAATAATATATTAGCTTATAGATTGGGATCCTGGAAGAAGGGGGAGGGGAAAGGAGGTGTCTATTCATCTAAATTTAGTTTGATGACTCCAAGGTTTTAGTTGGGAAAGAAAGATAGGGTTGGACTGTTTGGAGGGAGAAAGAAAGAGACACGCACAAAGACACAGAGAGAGAGATAGACTGACAGAGACACAAAGAGAGAGAAAAAGACACACACACACACACACAGAGAGAGAGAGAGAGAGAGAGAGAGAGAGAGAGAGAGAGAGAGTCCTAAAAATAACTTTTACTGATGTGGGTACATATATTTAGCATTGAAACATTTGAAATGAGTGAAAACTGGAAAAAATTAGTAACATTTATACAGTGCTTTACATACATCATCCCATTTAAATTTGACAAATGAGATTTGAATTTAGGACCTCTGAGTCCAAATCCAGTAACTTCCTAACTGTACTATACTAATTCTAATTTTCTTGTATATAAATTCTATCCTTAGTCAACAAGATTAATATATAAAGGACAAAAGTCTGGAAGACCTGGGTTGAGGTCTGCCTCTGACATATACTAGCTGTGTAATCATGGACAAATCATTTAATTGCTTAGTGCCTCAGGCAAATCACTAAAATTTAAAAGTTACTGAAGAACTGTCAGTATGTATTGGTGAAGGGATCTTCCACACTGAGAGTTCCCTGCACTGATGATTCCACTGGATCAAAAAAAAATTCTCCCCATTTGGCTGCCTGTTAGAACAAAATATTTACTTCTTTCAATGATCATTCAATAAATTAACCTTCAGGAACATAAACATGGGCTACTTAGGATTATTATAATGGTGCCTGCGGATCACTCACTATTTCACAATCTGAGATGTTCAAACCTTTCATGAGCAGACCTTAATAGCTCTATTAATGTTCTACCTACCACTCTAATGGATTGCCTTTTCCTAGCAGTTCATTGATCATAAATACTTTAAGTATTTATATGTGGCCCCAGTTTCTTTTTATTTTGAAAAAACAATGATCTGCTTGGTTAAGAGCTGTGCAGTATTATCCTTAAATCACCCAAGCAAGCCCACTTTCCTTAAAACTGAGACTTAGGCACAAAAACTATATATATATATATATATGTATATATGTATATGTCTATGTATAAATAGTGAAATTTCATCTGTTTCTTTTACAGGTTGATGACCAAATGAAGCTGCTTCAGAACTGCTGGAGTGAACTCTTAATTCTTGATCACATTTACCGACAAGTGGTACATGGAAAGGAAGGCTCGATCTTCCTGGTTACTGGGCAACAAGTGAGTGTGGAGGCACTGCAGGGGGAAAGTGTCTTTTTATTAAGCATGTTCAAAATGGCTGGAATCTAACTCAGTCAGAAGCACTTCTGTGTTTCAGAATGGAGACTGGCTCCACATAATTTAGAAAAGTGACTTTGCTTGCTCTATTCCTAGTCTGATGATTACGGCTAAACTTGCAAAAAGCAAACATAATCATCAGCATTCTCCTTTCTCTGACCTGGTGTATGTTGTGATGATTAGAAGTTATAGGAAGGCTATTTCAAGGAATTCATGCCTCTTGGACAGACAATTAGATAGTCAATAGATACACAGGTAAATAGACAGCTAGATAGGAGAGAGAGAGAGAGAGAGAGAGAGAGAGAGAGAGAGAATATGTAGGTAGGTGGGTAAGTAGATAGATATATATGGTAGATAGATTAGATAATAGAGAGTAGGTAAATAGATAATAGAAAATAGATTATAAATGAGAGAGAGAGAGAGATAAAAAGAGCTAAGCACTGAAAATACAAATCTAAATATGATTTCTGACTTCAAGGAATTGTCTTTCAGCAACTGACAAGGATCTGAAAGGTAGTGAACAGTACTTATTGGCTATGGATTTACTTGGTGTCAAGAAAAGGAGTTACAAAAAAAAATTTTTTTTAAAAGAAAATGAGTTACAAACTAGACTCCTGGTAAGATAAAGTAGAAGTCAAGTTCTTAGTGTAGAGTCAAGCTTGGAAAGATTGTTGAACCACAAATGAAAAGGGATCTCTAGGACTATGCTTCTGAGAGTTTGAGAGGGCATGCATTCTTGCTTGTTATAACCTTAGGATCCAGTAAGTACATTTTGGAAACACATATTCCTGGGCAATGTGTGCTGTTTGGTCAGTATGCCTCCCAGCATGCCATTTAGGAAAACATGATTGATATCTGCAGCTGGAAAGTGGAGAGGGTTCTATTGCTAGTTCTAAAGATACAGAATAATTCAGCAGGTATTTATTAACCACCTACTACATGTAAGCACAGAGAACGCAAAATTCATCATCATTCCCCTTAAGAAATTTACATTCTACTAGAAAAAAGAGGAAGGGAAGAGAGGGAGGGACGGGAACCTAACAGTGTGTCTGTGTGTGTGTGTGTGTGTGTGTGTGTGTGTGTGTGTGTGTGTGTGTGTGTGTAAGAGAAAGAGACAGACAGATCGACAGAGAGACACAAAGAGAGAAAGAGAAACAGAGGGATTTAAGCAGAGAACCTAAATTTGAACCTGGCAAGGCATTTCATCTCTGACTCTTAGTTTTTTCATATGCAGATAAAAAGTTTGGATAAAATGACCTCCAATATGTTTTCCAGCTCTCATTCTGTTATTTGATATACATAGAAAGCTATATAATGTACTATAATTTCAGGAGAAAACAAGTACTAGTAGTTGGACGAATCAGGAAAGGCTTCATGGAACAGATGGCACCTGAGATAAGCCCTAAAAGAAGAGAAGATTTCCTAAAGGCACAGAAGAAGAGCATATATTTCAGCTATGGTGGATGGTTTAAATAAATTCACAACATGGAGTGCTAAGTTTGGGGAAACGCTAGTAATCCAATTTGACTGGAACTTAGAGTATATGAAGGGAAGTAATATGAAATAAAGTTATAAAAACAGGACATCTTAGCCAGATTACATTAAATGTCCTATGTGTTTTTGTGTGTTTGTGTGTGTGTATGTGTGTGTGTGTGTGTGTGTGTGTGTGTGTGTGTGTGTATGTGTAAATCAGGATTAAGTGACTTGCCCAGGGTTATCCAGTCTACTTGAACTCAGGTCCTCCTGACTCCAGGGTCACTGCTCTATCCACCACACCACCTAGCTAGCCTTGCAATCTCTTTTTAAAATTTTTTTGATAAAATATAATTGATTCTTTTCATAGTTCTATGATTTTGAGTTTATATTTAAAAACATTATTCTAAGAGGGGGTCCATAGGCTATCTGTAAAAGTCCCACATTTATCTATAGATATATGTATATATCTATCTATCTCTATATAAATATATCTATCTATCTATATATATACTATATACATATATATATATAGATATAGATATAGATATATAGATGGATAGATAGATAGATAGATACACATATACATACACACACAAGTTTTGGAAGAAAAAATGACTATTATGTATTTTAAAGAAATAACATAGGGGCAGCTAGGTGGTGTAGTGAATAAAGCACCGGCCTTGGAGTCAGGAGTACCTGTGTTCAAATCTGGTCTCAGACACTTAATAATTACCTAGCTGTATGGCCTTGGGCAAGCCACTTAACCCCATTTGCCTTGCAAAAAAAAAAAAGAAAGAAATAGCAGGTTGTACAGAAAAGATTGGCATTTTCATGCTCAATCATCTTTTGAATATACTATGTTATGGAAATGTTTGTTTTATTCCATAAATTAAAATTTTTTTAAAGAACCCTATTTTGAATATAGTTAGGAGTCAGCTCATGGAGAGCCTTAAATATCAGGCTAAGGGGTTTGCATTTTATCCTAAATCAATAGGAAACACCTAATACTTTTGGAGGAGGGAAATGTCTTAGAAGCTACAAGGAAACAACAGAGGAAGAATCATAATTCAGAAACCAAGATTTAAATATTCATATATCTAGGCAGTTAGGTAATTATGAAAATAGCTCTTTCTTCACTTCAGACATATATAAACATAGTTGCATGGGTCTTCTAAATCTTAGTCTTTCCAACATAATGAAGTCATTTTAATAATAATAATAATTCTCACTTATCTAGCAATGAAAGTATTATCAGAAGAAAGGAAGGGAGCAAACAGGAACCTAATGAAGGAGAGATTGAACAAGGAAAATTGAGGCTAACTCTCAGAAAAGATAAGCCAGCATTGCTTAGGACAAGTAATTAGGAACAATTTCCAGAAAAGGGTAAATTAAATATATGCAGGGATATCCAAATGTCCTATATTTAAACCTTTCAGTCTGTCTTTCCTGATTGTATTTATGTGAACGTAGATTGTGTGGAGGTCTTTCTCTTCAAACATCCAAAGGGAATATAACCTAAAGCAATAACTAAGTGGTACAGTGAAGCACTGGATCTAAAGTTAGGAAGACTCATCTTCCTGAGTTCAAATTTGGCCTCCAACACTTACTAGCTGTGTGACACTGGGTAAGTCACTTAATTCTATTTGCCTCAGTTTCCTCATCTGTAAAATGACCTGGAGAAGGAATGGCAAACCATTCCAATATTTTTGCCAAGAAAACCTCAAATAGGATCATGAAGTGTCAGATGCAAATGAAAAAATGACTCAACAACAATAACCCAAAAATAGGAGGAAAAAGTTAATATTCCTATTAAGCAATTCTTTAAGATTATCTTTTCCATAGGAAACTCTGGCCCATTAATTGGGTGCAGCTGGTCCCTTTCCCATCCACCACATAGAACATGCCAAAGATATCATAAAATTGAGCAGAAATCTGAAAAGGGCAGGTGAGCCAAGTATAGATATTATATATTCCAGTGATTCTAACCCTGAAGGATAGCAATCTATCAACATCTATTTGTTTGAACCCTGTCTTATGGGAGATGCTTTGGGAGAAACAGAAAAATCTGGTCCCTGCTCTTGAGGAAACAACAATCTCATTAGTGAACATTTGGGAAACATTATTTAAGTGGATCTGAGATCTCACTGATGTGGGCTTTTCTTCCAGTAACATAGATTGTGACTCCTTCTTGCCTTTCCATCCTGGGCAGTTCTTGTCCATGCCCTCTCAAAACTTCACCACAAGGGGTTCTCCTGGTGTGCTGGGGACCCTCCTCAAGTGTTTTTGACATTCTGAGGATGCAGTGGTTAGCACTCATTCCTGCTATATGACCAATTAGTTTTATTTCTTGAAGCATTCAGTATTCCTTTGTTAATGTTCTTTACCATTCTTTCTCTTCATCATCTAATTAAAAAATGTAAAGTTATTTGGATGTGATTATAAATGCAGATGGAGGGCAGCTACATGGCTCAGTGAATAGAGCACAGGCCTTGGAGTCAGAAGTACCTGGGTTCAAATCCGACCTCAGATACTTAATAATTACCTAGCCGTGTGGCCTTGGGCAAGCCACTTAGCCCCATTGCCTTGAAAAATCTAAAGAGAGAGAGAGAGAGAGAGAGAGAGAGAGAGAGAGAGAGAGAGAGAATTAAGAGATGAGAATGATCTTTTTTGAACCACGATTAAGGGAAGACTGGGGAAAAGATCAGCCTTGAACTAGGCCTTGAAAAAATGGATATTGGAAAGGTGGGGAAGAACAAGAAGAGCACTGTAGATGGAAAGAATGGTAGCAGATGTAAAGATAGGCAGAGACATGGAATGGAGTCTGAGGACTTGAAGTGACTATTCCTCAAGAGTGATTTTAGCAACTAGTACAAAAGATTAAAAGATTTTCAAACTCTTTATTCTATTTGAAACTGAGCTAAGAATAAAATTATGTAAGGTTTTATATGCTTTCTATGATGACAAACTAATGCATACCTACCATTTATTTAACACTTTAACACTTTACATATATCTCGTTTCAACCTCACAACAATGCTGGGAAGTAGGTGCTTTCTTATCTTAATTTTACAGATGAGAAAAACTGAAGTAATCGGTGATTACGTGAATTGCCCAGGACACATAGCTAGTAAGTGTTAGAGGTCACATTTGAATTCAAGTCTTTGTGGCCCCAGGTCCACTAGAGCTCCACCCGTTTTACCACCTAGCTGGTGAAATTTATACTTCACATATAACCCCGGCTACTTGATGCTATATTCTATTTGACTGGAGTGCTGAAATTCATGTCCAAGATATGCTTATTTTATCCTCTGGATCCCACCTTGTAAATGCCCTTGGCCTAATATTATGATATAATGCTTCCAGTTAACAAATACTTATAAGTAATGATACAATATATATTAGAGCATAAGAGGCAGTGTTCTACCTCCATATTACTGACTTTATGAAACATAAATCAAAATTTTCCTAAATTAATATTTAGAACAGTAGAAAACTAGAAAATATTCACTTCCCTCATCACCATCAAGTTTAATAGCAGACAGCTTAGATAGTAATCTTCAGTCCTTGTTTTAGCATCTTTCATATCTCTTGTTCTCTGGATTTTTTTTTAATTTCCAATGTATCTGAACCTCTAGTCTATACCTTCTCCTCCAAGACCTTGCCTTTTTCATCATCTCTTCCCCACTCTCTCCAAATCCATTCACACGCTACATCCACTTTCTTATCTTCAATGTCTTCTTATCTACCAGCTCCTTCCCTTATTCCTACCAGCTGCCCCATTCTTAAAAGGCACTGGACCATGCCAATTGCCATGAATTTTTCCTGTCTTTCTCAGCCAAACTCAAGGAAATATAAATCTAAACACGTTGCTTTCACTTTCTCACTTCACAATCACGTTTCAGTCCCTTGAAATCTAGCTTCCAACCCTACCACTTAACTAAAAGTGCTCTTCTCTAAAGTTACTAATGATCTCTTAATTGCTAACTCAATGACTTTTTCTCCAGCAAATGAAATATTAGCATAGTGCCTGGCCTATAGTAAGTGCTTAATAAATGCTTATTCCTTCCCTCAATCTTTACTCAACTCCTCATCACCTCCCATATATATTATAATAACCTTTCAATTAAACTCCATTTATCTCTAAACTATCCACTAAGCAACTACCAAAATAATCTCAAAGCCTAAGAATCTTACTCATGAAGTTTCAATGACTCAAAATACAAAATTCTTATCATTTAGTATCTTTTGGAATCTGACTCTAATCTCTTTCTTGAAAGGTTTATTTCCTATCACATAATGTATAATTTTGCCAAACTGGCTCACTAGGTACTTTCTGATCCAAGAATTCTAGCTCCCCTCCATGCCTTTGTAGAGGTTGACCTCTAGGCTTGGAATATTCTCTCTCTTCACCTCTGTGTTATAGAAACCTTAGCTCTTTTCAAGGCTATCTCCTCTAAGAAATCTTTCCTGCTTAATTATTAGTGCTTTCTTCTTCCTCAGATTATCTTGTATTGACTTATTCACTTACATGTGGTTAGCCACAGTAGAATGTAAGCTCCAAGAAGGAAAAAAATTCATTCATTCTTTTATGTGTTTGCTTAGGGGAAGTTAGATGGTATAATAGGTAGAGTGCCAGACCTGATGTCAGGAGGATCTGGGCAAGTCACTTAATGACCTTGGGCATGTCACTTAATCCTGATTCCCTCCCATCCAGAGCCATCTTCAGTCATCCTAATTCATATCTGACCACTGGACCTAGATGGATCTGGATGAAAAAGTGAGGCTGATGACTTAGCACAGCACCCCCACACACACTTAAACCCAATTCATGTGCTTGACATGGCATCACTTCCATGATGTTATTATGGTTTTCTTTAAAAAGTCAAAGGGGCATCTAGGTGGTGCAGTAGATAGAGCACCAGCCCTGGAGTCAGGAGTACCTGGATTCAAATCCGGTCTCAGACACTTAATAATTACCTAGTTTTGTGGCCTTGGGCAAGCCACTTAACCCCATTGCCTTGCAAAAACCTAAAAAAAAATGAAGGACAAATATTACCACTACCACCACCACCACCACCATCATCATCATCATCATCATCATCATCATCATTGCTTGAATCTAGCACCTGTCCTTAATAGTCACCGGTTAAAAGCTTGTTGAATTGAAAGAAATTGCATTTAGTCCTAGAATTCAATTCTTTGGCAGAAGTATCATCTAAACTGGAAATAGAACTAGGAGAACCAGACTCAGCAAACAAATTAATTTGATTTCATTTCAGTTTGAGTTTCAGAAATAAAAATGGACTTCTTGTAAATCTCTCTCAAAGCACTTCCATCCCCATTCTTTAGAAGTATTCTATTTTTTCTCATTTTATTTCTGCACTAAGTGCTACCCCTCAGCAAAAGTAATTACCATTCCTAAAGAAAATAAAGTTGAATGAGTGCACTTTTCATCTCTCTAAATTTCAAAACCAAGAGTAAAGGTTGGATTTTACTCTGTTACTTAAATTTTAAAGTGCTATATAAATGCTAACAATTAATTGCAAGTTATTTCAGGTTCCCCTGTTGCCTAGTTATATAATCAAACCATACCATAGGCAATATCCAATTCTCAAACTCAAAACAAAACTTTACTGATTTCTCATAGGGATTTCAGATTTTTTTTCAATTCTACTGCTAAGTAAGCCCAGCTACTCTAATACTTCGTCCTTGAAAGAAGAGATAAAGCAATTTTTGCATATTTTCTGGACAAATAGCAACACAAAACAATTGGATTATACACAGGGTAAGGGCTCATTCATCCAATTAAATGTTTCATGTCTTGTTTAAACTTAAAGTTCAATGGCATCATAGTGATAATTGACTACAATTAGACTTTATTTAGGTTACTTAGGGAAATTATTAACTAGATTACTCATTTTCCTGGATGAAATTGGTTGGATAAAATAATCTGATTCAAGCCTTTCTTCTCTGACTCTGTATCTCCACCCCCCCACCAAGGATTAAAAACAAAAGTGCAAAAATTATTCTGTATATTAATTCCCTTTCTTGCTTAAAATCATATATATTTTAAATCAGGGGTGTATGTTATACTTCTACTACATACTCCTGATATAATAGTGAATACATTTTACATGGAATCAAAGAATTAGTGAACTACTAAGAGATGCCTCAGAGTTCTGACCCACATGTAAATAAGAGTCCTTATTGCAATATGCTTTGACAAGTGTTCATCCAATCTCTGCTTGCCAAAGAAACCTATTTATTCCACATTCAATCAGCTCTAATTGTTATATAAAGTTTATCATTATGCCATATCCAAATTTAGCTCATTGCAGCTTCCACACACTGGGCCAGGTTTCTCCCTCTAGGATCAAGTCAGTTCACACCATATTAGGTGCTAAATAAATATTTTGCTGAATTGATTTGGGAAAATTTCTGTTTCAAATATTTCGACTTCAACTGCTGTAGCTTGTTGTTAACTCAAAATAACAACATTTTGCATTTACATCATGCCTTCTAGTTACGAGCACTTTGTTATATTATCTCATTTGGGTCTCAGCTCCATTATTTGATGGAAATCATAAATGTACTCTTTTACAAATAATACAATAATCTTGAGTCCAATTCTTCATGTTCCCATTTGGGATTTTCTTGGCAAAAATACTGGAGAAGTTTCCAATTTCCTTCTCCAGCTCATTTCACAGATGAAGAAACTAAGGCAAACAGGGCTACCTAGTTTCAGGTCACCTAGCTAGCAAGTGTAGGAGGTCAAATTTGAACTCAGGTCTCCCTGACTTCAGTCCCACTGCTATACCCACTGCGCCACCTAGCTGTTCAGTACAATAGTCTCATGATCATAGGAGCATAGAATCATAGATTTAGAGCCCAAAGGAACTTTAGAAGCCATCTGATTTAATCTTATCATTTTATAGTTGGGGAAACTGAGGTCAAAGCAGATGAAGTGATTTGTCCCAGCTCAAGAAGGTAGTATTAGAGACCAAGTGCTCTGCCTCCAGGTCATACAACTAATGAGCAATGAAAAGTGCACTTAAGCCTAGCAGTAAAACTTTGAACCCGGTCATCTTCAATCATGTCTCCAAATCATCCCATCATTTTTCTAGAAATTTCTGAATTTGTATTATGGAACTGGGGCCCCAAAGATTTCATTGTATTGAACTGTTGGGAAAAGTTCTTTACTAATCTGAGCTGTTACTAGTATTATTGTTGAATAGGCAGATAGCACAATAGATAAAATGCTGAATTTAGATCCTGGAAGACCCAAGTTCAAATTCTGCCTCAGACATATACTAGATGTGTGACCCTGGGCAAGTCAATTAGTTTGCCTCAGATAATAATGGCATCTACTTTATAGTGAGCATCAGATAAGATCTTATGCAAAAGTGCTTTGCAAACCTTAAAGCTCTATGCAAAAAGCAACTTTTGTTATTAAACAAAAAACCCATTATTTACCTCCTAGTAAGATGTACTTTTACTCTCAAACTGGAGAACACTGTACATCTACTCCCAGCAAAAGACTGAGCATGATATTAGTGCCTGGAAACCTTTAGTGATGACTCATTTTAACTTTAGAGCATCTTGGGCAAGAATTGTACCCAGATAGATCACTTCTTTTCTTGAATAAAATGGTTTAAATAAAATTATCTCACCCACATCTTTCTTTGCACATTCATGCTTCCTCTTTTTCCTCTGAGTCAAGGCAGTGAGGCTACAAAAAACTATTTTCCATCTATATTACTTTCCCTAAAAGAGATTTCAGGGAAATTTTTGTATATTCCTCATAAATAATATTAAGTTACCATATTCTGTTTATTCTCCTTTTTAAGACAGAGAAAAAAATATTAGCAAAATAGACAGCCAAGTCACACATTTCAAATGTTTTAAGCTTTTTATACTATTTTTCCATATGATCTGTGATAACCACTAGAATAAAAGGGGGCATTCTTCTTTTTAATTTTGTCGAGAACATGAACTTTATATTAACTATTAGTGATGACCCAGAACACACAAGATTCATTCCTCAATTAATCAACAAGCATTTTTCCCAGGCACTGTGCTAGAGTCTAGGGACAAAAAGACAAAAAAAGGAACCAGTCCCTGTCCTCAAGAAGTTTACAGTCTATAGGGCAGGAGTTCTTTGCCTTTTTTGCTTCATGGATTCCTTTAGTAATCTGGTGAAACCTATGGGTACCTCTTGTCAAAAAACATTTTTTAATCCCTAAAATAAACAACATAGAATTAACTTCACAGATCAGAAGTTGAGAACTCGTGCTATATAGGAGGCTATATGTACATATTTAAGTATATTAAAAATACATATAAATAAATACATAAGTACAAATAACTTTTTGAAGGGAGATACTAGCACCTGGAGAATCAGGAGAGGTCTCATATATAAACCTTCCAGTTAGTTAGGAGGTAAAATAGATAGAGCCCTGGACCTGGGTCAGGGTTATTTCAGACAAATCACTTAACCTCTATTTACTTCACATTCCTTATCTGTAAAATGGGGTTAATAGCATCACTTTCCTCCTGGGGTCATTGCCAAGATAGAATGAGACCACATGTGTAGTACTTTGTAAACCTTAAAGAACTATATAAATGTTAGATATGATTTTTTAAATAATCAGTGGCCAAATCTTTAAATATGAGCCTCTCTCTGCATTTAGTTGCCTAGCACTGAGTAAATAATGAGTCTATGACAAGTATACCCCAAAGCTTGGTAAGATCTTCCAGAGTTTTAGCTATGGACTTAAAGGTATTAGCAGCCAAGAGCCTATATTCAAAGATTCTCTGGCTTGGAAGAACCAGTCATAGCTTAGACTTTACTTACATGATCTCGTAGAATTCCCGGTAACCAGAGTTCCATTTGGATCCACAGTGAGACATCTTAAGATCTTAGTAGAGGGACATGTATTAAGAATAAAAATTTTCAAAAAAATACTCATTAAACCTTTCTTGGTACATCTATGGGGTCCTAAATTCCTCTCTCAATACTTAGTAGTCCCTAATATCCTGTTCAGCCCAAACACAGTCCATGTAGTCTTGGTGAGAAAATAAAGTCAGAAAAGCTGTAAGGTCAAGTTCTCATTTGATATGTAATTCAAAAAGCAATACCAACTTCAAGCTTCACAAGATGAGATTCTGGCCTCCCGATACTTTTACAGAATGTTCTAATGCTAATATGAAATCAGATCTTTGTTCCCTTCCTACAAGCTGCTCCAAGGTCATTCCTCGATAAATAAAATTGTTGTGTCTTAACCAAAGTAGAAAGGCATATATTATCCCCCTTTGAGACTGAAGAAAGCTACCAACTATGAAGACCATATGCAATAAATCAGCCTTATAAAAAGCTATCTTCTTTTGCCATGATCTAAACAAAAATGTGTTTTTACTGTGTACGCCTGAGGATAATATTTTATAGGTTAGCCAAGCTAGAGACTATAACAGTGAATCTTTGCACCATTGTTAATGAATTGGGTCACAGAAAAGACATTATCACAGAGGGAACCTCCAGTCCTATATGCCATGAAAGACTTGTCTAAACCTGGGCAAATCCTTTAAACCTTCTGGGTCTTGGATTCCTCACCTTTAAAATAAAGGCAGTGGACTAGTTGATTTTAGGTTCTCTTTCTGCTCTAAATCTATGCTCTTTTGATCTCAGGTTTAGAGGAATCATCAAAGATGATTATTTTAAACAACTATGCCTACAATCCCCACGATTGAAATGAGAGGTGAAACAGGAATGCTACAGAGAAAATATGTTTAGTCTTTCACCTAGTGATTTAAAGTCACCACAATCTACACTGGACTTGTAATCAAAGTTCTCGTAGTTGGAAGGGACCAGACAGTTTGTCCAGTCCAATCCCCTCATTTCACAGATGAGGAAACCAGAGCTCTAACCGGTTAAGTGCCTACTCCAAAAGTGATTGATAGCCAGTTTTGTGATGGGAGACTTCTGACTAAAAATTACACAATGCTGCTTCTTCCAAGAGATAAAGATGGTGTAAAATGTGCTTGGAATCAGAGGAGATATTGTGGGTTCAAATCCCAGTTCTAACATTTAATATGGGTATAATTTTGGGCAAATCCCTTAACTTCTCTGGACCTCAATTTTCCCATCCAAGAAGGGAAAGAATCATCCTAAGTCATCCTTAAAAATAATTTGAGAGTTCTTAGAACATCAAAATGTTTAATATTTTCTTTTTATTCATTCCTGTTCTAAACTTAAATGTTCTAATTCTATGACTTAATAAAGAAATGAAAAATTCTTACAGTCCAAAAGTTTGGAACTTGTAGAAAGCAAAGCTAAATGAATTGACTTTATGGTTTTTCTCTTTAAATGCTCTACATCACTCTAAATGGATGTAAAGCATTTTATTTTAAAATTGTCACATTGATGTTTTTCTGTTGTATTAGCAGAGCTATGAAGATATATTTATCTCCTTTTGCTCTAACTATACACATTTTAACCTAAAGTTAGAATCAAAATTAATTTCTGACTCTTTCTTGCTAAGAGGCATCTCTTGTGAGGAGGCCACTCTTACTGCCTTCTCATCCTCTTTACTCTCAAAAGAATTGTTACTCAAAGCCCTGTCCTAGTCTCCTATTTTCACCTGTTTTTGCATATTCCATTTGAAGAACTGGGAGAGCTGTTGCCACCACAGTTGACCCTTGATCACCAAAATTATATTCTAGTTATAGATTAATTCTTTTTCTTGTATTTCAGCTGAAACAAATTTGGAATCTTTAAAGAGGGAATTTACTAGGGGGGAAAAACAAAATGCAAAAGATATAGGATTCTAGAAAAGAAGAATTTACAGAGCACAAAATTTCTTTTCCTTTTAAGTCTAGTCTAAGAATGGTTTGGATGATGTTCAGTCTCTCTTCCCATTACTTATCACAGTCCTGATTGGTTTGGTTGTTATTCAATCTATTCAAGATCCTAGGCTGGGCTCATTTGGGTTTAAAATCATAATGAAGTATGGTGGATGCTTTATTTTTTTCCAGGACCAAACCCACCCTTCCTCCCAACTTTCCTATTTCTCTTGAAGGTACCACCGTCCTTCTGGTCACCAAGGTTTGCAGTTTCAGCATTTTCCTTTACTTCTCACTCCCATATATCCATTTGATCTTGTCATTTCTACTTCCACAATCTTTTTGGCTTCTATCCCCTTCCCTCACATAGCTAGCAATTCATTTCAAGTTCTTATCTCATCTAGTCTAGATGGCTGCACTGGCATCTCCCGTTTCTTCAAATCATCCCACACATTGCTGATGGTTTTCCTAAAACAAAAGTCTGATCATGTTATTCTATATTCAGTCAAATCAAAATTGATACATCAGGTTACCCTCAAATAATAATTTCTTTCTCTCCACATGAAGGGGTTTCTTTTTCTTTTTTTTCAGTTTTCTTTTATTCTGAACTTTAGAAATAAACCAAGCATTTTCATAACATAGTAGAATAGAAAGAAAGTTGATTGTACATGAAGCTGCAAGTTTATTATATATGTTATTTTCTGTTCCATATAAATAGATCATAAAATAACTATGTAATTTCCTTTTTTCTTTTTTCTTCCTTCCCATTCATCATCCTAGAAATGAATAATTTTTCTAAATAATTATTGTTAATGATAATGACAAGGATAATAACAGATCCCTAGTGTTTTAGACTAATCAAAAATAAACCCATATTCTGACTCCAACCTACTTTCCCAACCTTGTTAAATATTCCTCCCTTTCCCACATTTTCCTTACTGCTCCTATATATATGATATTCCATCTCTCTGCCTTTGTTTGCTTAGACCATTTCCCTGCAGGTAGAATGAACTTCTTCCTCACTTCTACCTCTTACCACCCCTTATTTGATCCAAAATTCAGAACCATCTTCTTTGAGGTCTTTCTTGATTCTCCCAATTTCTAATGTTCTCTCCCATTCCCTTTTTTAATCATCTCTATACATTTTGTACATATTCATCTTGGTTTTGTCTCCCCAGTAAAATGTAAGCTAATTGGGGGCAGGAACTGTTTCACTTTTATTTTAGTATATCCAGTGCCTATAACAGTGTCTGACACATAGTAGATGTTTAACAAACATTGATTAGTTGATTTTGTGTCCTGCTGCCAGGAATGTCCCCTCTGACACAATACTTCCTGGCAGCCTCCAACCTTACTGGAGTCTTGTCTCTGTTACCTCAGCTCTTCCATCAGACTAGATAAAATGCCTTCTCTCACTCATTCCAACCTCACTCTTTGTGGGACCTCTCACTAAGTTCCTTTTTCCTATTCAAAGGACAGCCCCCTCAGTTGCAGAGCAATTTGTCCTGAGCTTAACTAGTGAACAAACTTAGATTTTCAGAACCTTCAACTTCTCCCTCTGCCCCTATTCTCTTTGAAGGCACTATCACTGCGAGAATAGCTATCCAAAAATCTATCACTGAAGTTTTATAATGGAAAGATATTCTAATAGAATATAATCTTCTTGGAAAGACTTTCTTTTTCTTTCTTCCTTCCTTCATTCCTTTCTTTTTTGGTCTTTGCAACCACATACTTTTCTGGCACATAGTAGATACTGAATAAAAATGTATGAAGTGAATGAATGAAAAATAGTGACAATAAAGACATTTTAATGAATAGCAAGAGAAAGATCTTTTTCCTAACAAAATTTACTGTTAAAGTAACCACAGCAGTTGATCAAATATAATGTCTTAAACCATGATAATCAGTTTTAAATAGATGATCTCTAAAGTCCCTTCCTAAAAAAAAAAATCATATGAATCCTACAATAGCAAAATCAAAGTTGACACATCACAGTTCCTCAAATAGTTATTCCCTTCCCTCCAGATGAGGTGGCTTCTTTTTCTAAATAACTATTATTGTTAATGATAATGATAATGATAGCAGGACAGCAACTTAAATGAGTATCGTTTCTATCTCTAAACCTCATCAAAAAGATGAGAACAAGATAATAATAATAGTAACTGAAATGTATATGGGCATTTACAAATGTTTAACAAAATACATTATCTCATCTACAATGCAAATATTCTATAGCACTTTGAAGTGTTATCAGTTTTAATGTTTGCATATTTTAGCTAATTAACAACTGAGTAACATCCATCCTATGGGAAGGGTTTACTGGCAACTTATTCATTATCTTCTATTATTGTGTATCATGTTAAAGTGACAGACGTTGGAGAATGTACAAGTCATCAAAATTTCACTCCTTAGAATTAAAGATGATTTAGCTAAAGCAGTGTTCTTGTTCCCAATAATGGAAATGTATTTGAAAGGGACAGCAATTTAGAGCTTTTCTTCAATATCTTTCTACATTGTAGTGGCACAAAGATCATGTATAAGAGAGTAATCAATTGATTTACTAAGTACATAAAAGGCAAGACCAACTGTCCCTGAAATGAACAAAAACCATCAGACTTCAAACAAGAAAAATGTAATTATGTTTATAATAAAATGTAAGATGTTGCAGATATGATAAGAAGTTTGTGAATAGTCACATTTTCTTTACAATGTTTTTAAAATTACAACTAAATTGGAGTAGAAGGTTATTGAGGCTTCCTTCAGATCTCAAATTTTGTGATTTTGTTTTATCACAAAATATCTTGAAAGCACATTGCTATTGTTCATCGTTTCAGTCATGTCCTACTCTTTGTTACTCCATTGAGGGTGTTCTTAGCAAAGATGCTGGAGAAGTCTACCATTTCCTTCTCCAGTTCATTTTACAGATGAGGAAACTGAGGCAAACAGGGTTAAGTGATTTTCCTAGGATCACACAGCTAGTTAGTGTCTAAGGCTGGATTTGAACTCAGAAAAATGGGGCTCAACTATCTATTTCACTGTGCCACCACTCTTCCACATAAGCATGAAAATATATATCTGTTGTTATTGATTGATTTCTTGATATCCATTTTAATAATTGCTGTTCCTCATACATGATATTGTATCTCCTATCTCCATACTTTTCTATATGCTATTCCCCAAGCCTAGAATGCACATCTTATTCATCTTCTATTTCTCAGAAAATCTAGTTTCTTTCAAAACTCAACTCAAACACCATTTCCAATGTAAAACTTTTCCTGATTCCTTGCAGCTGGTAGTTCCTTCACCACCACCACCACCATCACGACCCCAAAAATTGCCCTGAGGAATGACTGTGCATATAGTCTATATTTGCTGATTACATACATACTATTTCCTCCTACAGAATGCAGTCTCCATGAAGTAACTCCTTTGTGCTTCTATCCCCAGTGCTTTGAACAATATTTAGCACATAATAGGTGCTTAATAAATACTATTTGATTGATTGACTGCATCTGTTTAAATTCTAGGAAATATTTGAAAATATTTTTCAGGTACATTATTTTTGAGACTCCTTGTGTTTCAAAATTCAATTATTTGGATTCTTCATTGTGTCTCACACATTGAATCTCACATAATTCCTTTTAAAAATACAAGAATCAAAATAACTAAAAACAATAGCAATAATATTAGCTAACATTTATATGAGAAGCAGCTGTGGAGCTACCAAGACCTTTGTTCATGTCTGACTTTGTTAAGTTCTCAGTTTTTTAGGTAACTCAGAATTATTAATCTGGGATTCATGAACTTGTTTTTTAAACTATTTTAACAACTATATTACCACAGAATTATTTTTTGTAATCCTACACATTTTATTTTATATGTTTAAAATATTATTCTAAGAAGGAGTTCATAGACTTCACCAGATTTTGATAAGGTACATGTTCCAAACAATAACATAAAATTGAGGGTTAAAAAATAGGGATCAAGAATATAACTAGGGTGGCTAGGTGGCACAGTGGATAAAGCACTGGCCTTGGAGTCAGGAGGACCTGAGTACAAATCCTGCCCCAGACACTTAATAATCACCTAGCTGTGTGGCCTTGGGCAAGCCACTTAATCCCATTGCCTTGCAAAAAAAAAAAAAACTAAAAAAATATAACTAGTACCTATATTGGTAAGAGGAAGTGTCCTCATCCTGGAGTTTACTATGTCATAGAAATCAGTTCTAATCCCTATCCCTAATATTTATATAGCTCTTTAATTTTTGCAAAGTATTTTACAAATCCACTTCTAACATATAATTCAAATTCAGGTCTTTCTGACTCCAAGTCCAGCTCTCTATTATTATGTTCTCTAGCTGCCTGAAAGTATTATGCACATATAGAATGCAATCTAAAGTATATCTATTTTTGCATGCTTATTAGGAAGAGATAATATGCTTTCCAAGTGGCAGTGATGATAACATTAAATTTTGTGTTATTTTTAAAATTGCATAATGATGAGGAAAGCAAGACCACTCTCATGCTTTAGAGGTAGATTAATGTCCTCAAGCCACAGCTATAGTTTTCATGTTATAAGCTGTAATATATGTAATCCCATTGTACATACTATTTCATTTTAAATGAAAACTGAGAACAGATATCCAACAACTCTCATCTTTTCTAGTTTTATACTGTGCTCCATCTACCATAATGGGAAAACCCAGTTGATAGTGGAATTCTTCTGAGAAAGCTCTCAGACAGTGGTCTGAGTCAATAATAATTGGGGGGGGGGGGGGAGTATTTCCAGGGAAATCTTTTCTGCTCTTTACACAGAACATGTTGATCCATGTACTTTTGGATTAGAATTTAAAGTCCAGGGGCAGCTAGGTGGCATAGTGGATAAAGCACCAGCCCTGGAGTCAGGGGTACCTGGGTTCAAATCCGGCCTCAGACACTTAATAATTACCTAGCTGTGTGGCCTTGGGCAAGCCACTTAACCCCATTTGCCTTGCAAAAACCTAAAAAAAATGAATTTAAAGTCCAATTAAAGTACAGACATGATAAGGACGCCCCTATCTGTTAGTAGGGAGTTCACCTCCTACTAGTAATGAACAGCCCCCTCACTGCCATTTAAGGACAAGCAGAGATCTGACTCTCAGGTACAATGACAATACAATAATTACAAACTTGTCACATCCTGGTCTCTTATCAACTCTGGTTTCAGCTTAGTATACAAATCACAAATGTTCTGACTCTTTTCCAGTCCCATAAACTGAAGTAGAGGTTAGAACATCTCTGAGGACTTTAAACATTTGAATTGTAGAGACAACTAGCAACCCACTGACAAGTAGAAAGTAGAAAGGACAGCAATGTGCTTAATACGAAAGCCTTGCCAGAATAGACATTAACTGAGGCTTTTTCATGCACAGTTGACTTTATATAAACTGATTGACACCTTTGGGGGTCGTCTTTCCACTGACTCATAATTTTTCTCACTCTTGAAAAAGGTTTCTTGTACACTTGGTATTCTCTAGTTAAAGCTGAAAATTCAACTCATCATATTTACACAATAAAAAAAATCCATTCTGCCTTGTTTTTAATTGCAAATCCTACTCAAGGGACCAGTTCTCCTGCTTAGGAGGCAGCCCTGTGCCTTCTACTAGAGAACCAAGAGCAGTCAATTATGGTAATGAAATGTCAATAAATATAAAAATTTAATACAGTCTGCTCTTGGTGAGTGGCAGATGAGGACTTGCCTCCCAGACAAATTTGCTGCTGCTGCAAATATTAAATGCACCTGAAAGAGTAGCCCGTTGCCTGAGAGCTCTCCAAGAGAAGGAGGATGGGAGATTCAGGTACCAACTGGGCTTTCCCATTATGGTATAATCGAGCAGTAAGGCCAATACTGTTCTTGACATCCATCCAAACATCTTAACTTATTATTATAAATTGAAGCTCCAATGTTCCCATGAATAATATAAAATTGGTGCCTCACAGAGATTTTTTTTTCTTTTCTAATGAATCAGTGAAGCATTTTCAAGGCAAAGGAAAGCATTTCTTAAAAGTAAGGTCATTACTATCTTGTGAGAAAACTACAGAAACCTCACCCTGCAAAAAAAAAAAAAAACTTTGGTAGTTTGCACAATTTTGTACGTTATGGTTTTTTTCTAATGAACATGGGATTTCCCAGACAAATTACATCAAAACTATTTTCTCTCCTTGTTTGACAGTAATATTTAACCATAGTTGCTAAGAATTTTTTAGTTGGACAGTACAAATATATAAATACATGTGTAAAGGTAGATAGTTATCAATGTAGATACATATCTCTTTATGTATGGATATGTATAAATATATATATGTGTGTATACACATTTATATCTGTCTTTCTCTATACATATATTCATGTGTATGTAGACATATTTATATATAATTCCCTGACATTTCTAGAATAAAATTTATACTTCAGAAGGGTGGAGTATAATATACAATTACAGTCCATGGAATCAAACTTATTCTATAGAAAAATATTGCCATTATTGCTTCCATTTGATGAAATTGTTTGTTTTCTTTGGCACTTGGTTGTCCCTTTCTGATTCTTATAACAAAGTCAAATGTGATCCTCTTTTGAATATATTCAAATGTCATTCTCCTTTGCAGGTGGATTATTCTGTAATTGCATCGCAAGCTGGAGCCACCCTCAACAACCTGATGAGCCATGCTCAGGAACTAGTGGCCAAGCTTCGTTCTCTGCAGTTTGATCTACGAGAGTTTGTGTGTCTGAAATTTTTGGTGCTCTTTAGTTTAGGTAAGAAATCTCATTACATGTATTTTGAACTGGATGTGTGGTATTTTCCTGGTTTTGATGATCATAATGGGAGCTTGAAGGAAGCAATTATTTACTTTTTGAAAAAGTTTTTCTTTTACTTCTTCACATGTTGATTTACATCAGCAATTGGATGTAATCGATAATCATTTTGGCTATCAATTCAATTCAACAGATTCTATCACCTACCTTATGCAAGATATGGTACTGGGCTAGGATCCAGAGTTACAAAGATGAAACCTAAAGTCCCTGTCTTCAAAGAGATTACATTCATTTGGATATTTTATCAGGATATGGATAAAGAGATATTAGGATAGAGGCCTGGATTTTATTCCACAAGTAGAAATAGCACTTATAAAGATCACTGAGGATAAGAAAAGATGCATGGTCTGCAGTAAGAATTGTAAATCCTGAGTTTCAGTAGCTTCCGGAAGAGGAAGGTTTCTATGGATCCCTTGTTTCAGCACTCTACTTCCAATTTGCATGTAAACATAGATCTGTGATTTGGGGAGGGAAGAGGAGGGGAAATGGGCAAAATGCGGCATTGTTACTGACATAGAAAACTCCCAGTATGGCAGCTCCCTCCTCTTGGGCAGATTAGATTGGTAACTCATATGTAATTTAAAGAGTTGCCTGAGGCAATGAGAAGTTAAGTGACTCCCCTTCCTCCCACAGTTAGCATGTGTCAGCAGCAAGTCTTGACTCCAAGGCCAAACCAATATCTACTACACCATGCTGCCTCTCTAAGAAGCAGATAGAAATGAAAAACCTCTTTTACAAAGCTGTATCAATGTTGATAGCCCTAACTAGCTAGCATATAGACAACATTCCTAAAGTGATGTGAACATTTGCACACATAATATATAAAGACCTTTTGTCATGAATTTAGCAAGGGAAGAACCAAATCTTGGGGTAGAGTTGTTGTCATCTTCATCACTGTTATATTATAGAAAGGGTTTTGGCAAGAAAAGATACCTATACATTTCAAATTGTTTAACTTAAAGTCCTCAGTAAATCAGTCAAGAAAAATCACCCTTGTCGGGATTTTTTTTTTAAATAAAGGATTAAGGAGATGAATTTTTATTGACTTCAAAGGAACACATTTTCTGTCTGTCCCTTGCTTGATTTTTGCATTTTGTTAGCTTAATAAAGCCAACTTAAATAAACTTTTTGCCAAATGCATTTATTACTTATTGGCAGACAGCTGAGGGAGGAGACTTCCCTTGAAAGAAAAAATATGCAGAAATCAGATTTACTAACATGTGTTTTTTCTTTAGGTTTCAGTTAGAGGATAGTTGTGAATTCATATACGGTGAAATAAAACAATAATGAAATGTTTAAACTGCAAAGTAAAACAGATGTGCCTGCTTCCCAAATTGGGTCCTTTAATTTCTTAAATTCTCCTTGACAGTACTACACAACTGTTGCTAATAAAAGGAATAGTTTGAAATAATATAACCAGAGTTAATTTTTCACATGTAGTCAGTGTTAAAAAAAAAAAAGTGGTAGAGTTTCATAGTTTGGAAACTATGATAAAGCATAGCAAATAGAAATGTTAAAAAAACAGAAAAGATTTTACTGATCAAATGTATTGTTCAAAGATTCTGGACTATATTCCATTTAATGAATTTGAACACAAGACGCTAAGAAATCCCAGCTTCTGAGGCTCTGTCTTCTCTCCAGACACAGAGGTTTTAGAAAATTGTCTCAAGTAACATGATGTTATCTCACAAATTAGACCAAGTTTGTATATTGCAAGATTTCTGAGCTGTTACTTTTTATTTTTAATTCTGGTATATTTTATCAGTAATTAGATGGTGATGTAGTAATATCTGTAGAAGGAACATTATAACAACTCAGTGATAAAATATTTAAAAAGATTCATCTCACTTCAATGGTATTTTAAATTAGATGAATAACTGAATTTCGTTTGAAAATGTTCACATTTACCATGAGCCAGCTTTGGTTTGCATCACTTTAATCTTTGCATCAAGTGGTCTGATTCATGTTACATAATTATTTCATTCTCTTTTATTATTTGGAAGCAGGATGGGAGTGGAGTAGTGAACCTCTTTTATAAACTCACACTTTGTCCTGTTGAAAGTATTGAGCCAGATTTTCTCCAGTGCCTAAGTTACTCTCTAGTATTTTCTGACATTTATAGAGACATATTAAGTGTTTTAAGTCATCAGGCTGCCAATGTAGATAGAGTCTAATCATCCTTTTTAAGTTGAGACCCCTCCTTCCCTGACACCCCCCCATAGAGGTTTTAGAGCAAAAGCAAGAAAAGGTTTCAGCCAAAATTTTCTTTTCAAAGAAGCAAAGCATTGGCAATCTAATGGTAAAAGATTCCAAATAATTTTGTGCTAAAAATGCTTTTGATTCATTTTAGAGGAAAATGAAAGGCAAGGGAAGCTGAATAAAAACAGCCACTTAAGAGCTGAGATACTGGTGAACAGAAATTACAAGAGATTGGTAAGCAGAACAACAGGGCTTTTTTTAAAGAAAAAAAGAACTCTATTTTTAAATCAATGCAAAACTTTATAGGGAGCTTCTATATAGTCTGCAATGTTGGGTCCCTGATTTAGTAGGGAAATGAAAAATCCCTGGAGTTGCTTTCAGCTTTAAGAGCCCATAAGCAAGGAATTAAAGTAGGGGTAACATCCACACATGGGGAATTGCTGAGTTCAGCTCTCCTGACTCCTGAAGAGATACTCATAGTTTCTATCTTGCAGGTGTTAGACTCTTCAAATTAGAATGTTAGCAAATGAACTATTTAATTATCACATGTTTCTGAGAGCAAAGGGGAAACATGCATCCCCAGAAATTCACCACTAGGACAGTCCCATCTTGACTACCATAGTGAAGTGGAAATTAACCAAATGGCACTAAGAAATTTTTTTCTTTGATTTTCCTGTGTATGAATGACAGATTTTTAAGTGATGTGTGATCTGCATTCTACTAACTAGAAATGAAATCTATTTCTCAGTCAGAATCAAAAAACAAAGAATAAATAGACAACTTAAGCTATGCTTTGCCTTTAAATTTGAAGAACTTTTAAAATACCAAATAGGATATCTTCAAGTTAGCTCAGTAAAAATGGATCTGGCTCTGTATCTTGAGATATATATGACAGTTTGCCTGGTGCAAGAACAGTTCTGTCGTCACAAACCATCCCAGTTTCTTAAGACAGTACTGGGTAATTCAAGACTGTGCAGAGACATAAGCTATATACTTGATAGGGTTTTTATTTCCAATTAAACTGCCTATATACTGTACCTAAATATTTAATAACCTAACTGGAGCAACCCCATTGATAACTTAGGAAATGAAAAGATTTTCTGAGTAAGAAACTACATTGGCTCCCTAAAATCAATAGCTCCAGAGCATTATGGTGAATCTGCTATGTTGTCTACCACCAACAAAACTCAAAGTAGATCATGAGGAAAGAAATAACTGCAGTTGGAGGAAGAAGGAAATAATATCATTATCCCCAAGCGACATCTCCATGGTCATTCCAGAGAGAGGGTGAATTCTTGTCAATAGGAACTCCAAAGAGCAAATGTAGAGCAAGAGACAGTTTGCCCAAATAATTTTATAATGTGATAAAGTCTGCATCATTAGGAAAATTAATATATCCTAAATACTCAGAGTATGAAGTGTTTAAAATGTGTCGGCTAAGAAATCACTCTCTCTGGAGGCAATGATAAGTCAACTCCACTCAGCTGTCAAATTGATCTTCCTAAAGCACAAAGCAGTCCCTGTCATTGCCCTACTCAACAAACTTCAGAGGCTCCATATTACCTCCAGGATCAAATATAAATTCTTTTGCTTGGCCCTTAAAGCCCCCCAAGACTTGGTTCTTTCTTACTTTTCCAGTCTTCTTACACTTCACACCCTTCCACTTACAATCCTGTGATACTAGTCTCTGCTATTCTTCAAATAAAATAAAATACTTTGACTTGCCTAAGATGTTTACCATAGAACAGGAGAATTTTGAAAGACTTTTGAATGACAGGCTTAGGAATCCGAGGGTAGCTGTATTTGGAGAGGAGGAAGCCCCTTTCATTATACTGGAAAAAAGTCAACAATAGACCAAGAGGATGAGATGTGGATATACGGGAGATTAACCTTGAAGTGGTGTGAAGAGTAGATCAAGAGGGTGGATTGGAGGTGAAAGTTAGAATAATATTGCCTTGATAGAGTGCAGAAGGGATTTGACTATTCACATAGCAGCTGTGGGAATGCAAAAACAGAAACAATGAGTTTTATCAGCTGTTTGGATATGAGAGTAAAAATAGTTGAAGAAGGCAATAATAAAGCCTAGGTTTTTGAATAGGACTGCCTAGATACTTGAAGTCAAACCGAAACCAGACCAGATATAATAAGGGAAAAGATTTTTGAGAGAGAGAGAGAGAGAGAGAGAGAGAAATTATCAAATACCAGAGAGAGAGAAATTATCAAATACCAGAGACAAGGGATCAAGAAGATAGTTAAAAACAATTTTTATCCCAGATAAAAATAGAGCACCAGCAAAATGAGCCAAACATTTAAAATGGGGAGAGACCTTAGTGGCCATTAAGCACAAACCCCTCAATTTATAGATGAGGAAAGAAAAATGCAGAAAGAGGATGCTTTGGCCCCAGATCATACAGGCAACAGAAGTGCATCAAATTTAGGTCTAGTGACTTCAAATTCTGTCTGACTATATTGACTCTAGGACAGGTGCTCTTAATCTTTCATGTCTTGTAATCCTTTGGCCATCTAGTGAAGCCTATATGCCTTCTTCTCAAAACAAAATTGTAATTAACTGAAGGAAATGCTAGCTTTCAGTTAGAGGGTAGTCAAAATTAAAATTAAAGAAAACCAATTCCCATCCAAATGCATGAACTCCCTAAAATGTATCCAATGGATCCCAGTTAAGAAGCCTTACTCTAAATGTCAAACATCTAGGACAGTTAAGTAATTGTGAAACGAGATGAAGTGACTTTATTTAGACTCAATTTGGACAACAAAGAAATGTGGGGAAATGCTAACTGATATTAGTCAGCAAGTATCTATTAAGCACATGTTCAAGCATTAGGCTACGTACTGGGGTGCAAACCAAAAATTAGAAAAAATTGCTACTTGCAAAGAGTTTACATTCTGTCAAGGGGGGTGAGGAATATATGTATGCAAATAGAGAATAAATCCAAAGTGATTCAATACAAAGCAATTTGTAGGGAGGGAATCAGCTCTTGACAGGATTAGGAGAGGTTTCATGGAGAAGATGATGATTTCAGAGAGGGATTATTTGAGGCAGAGGTGAGGAAGATTATGTCCTGCTCCAGGACATGAAAGACAAGCTGTGCAAGGGCTGGAGAGGCAGAGTAGTGATGTGTGTGAAGATTAGAGGGGAAACCTCGCTTGGTGGGACCACAGGACGTGGGAAGGAGTAACATCTGATGATGCTAGAAAGCTGGGTTGGCTCCAAATGGTGAAGAGCTTTAACAGTTAAAGAGAAACAATACTATTTTGTCTTATGCTCTAACTTTAAGAGTTAATTTTGAGGGAGGGAGAAAAATGTGAAACCCAAAAGCTTAAAAAAATAATTGTTGAAAACAGTTATGCTGCATGTAGTTGGGAGAATTACTTTTAAAAAATATCCGCTGGTCCCAGAAAATGAATCACCAAATGAATCAGCTAAAGAATATGATTGGCTAAATCGTTCAAAACAAAAATCACACCTACCTATCATTCAAAAGAAAAACAAATCTTCAGGAGCAGCTGTCTAGTATGAAATTGTTCTAATAAAATTTTGGCAGTCAGAATTGTTAAAAAAAAAAAAGAATATGAATGGTTAAAACCAAGTGACAGATGCCATAGTGGCTTCAGTGTTGAGCTGGGAGTGAGGAAGATGTGTTCACCAATCTCTAATACTTACTAGCTGTGGGGTCAGGAGTAGGTCACATGAACTTTGAGCCTCAAGTTCCTCATTTGTATTTTGGGAATAATAATGACTCTTACCTTGCAGTGTTGTTGGGAGGAACAACTGAGTCACTGCATGTTAAGTATTTTGAAAAGCTTAAAAGCATTACATAAATAATAGATCATTATAATCATTATTATTATTATATTAATTTACATCAAATTCTAAATCCTAGGTCTTATATAATTCCTTCTTAGTTTAATAATAATAATAATAATGATAACATATTATAATATAATAAAGTTTATATAGCACTTTAAAGACCACAAAGCACTTTTAAATTTCATGTCTTGCTAGATACTGTAATTGTTCCTAGTTTACAGATGAGGAAATTGATACTCACGTTAAGTAATAATAATGATATTTATATGGTACTTACTATATGGGATTAGCTAGATGGTGGCCTGGAATCAGAAAAACCTGCGTTCAAATCAAGCCTCAGACACTAGTCGTGTGAGCCCAGAGGGGAAAAAAATCACTCTTTGTCTCAGTTTCCAAAATAAGTTGAAGAAGGAAATAGCAAACCATGCCAGTTTCTTTGCCAACAAAATCCCAAATGAGGTCATGAAGAGTCAGACATGACTGAAACAACTAAACAGCAACAATATACCAGACATTACACTAAGCACTTTACAAATACATTATTTGTTCCTCAAAACAACCCTTTAAAGTAGGTGCCATTATTGTCCCATTTACACATGGGAAAATGAAAGGAAATGGAAGAGGGGAGGGGGTCCACACAGAGAGCTGATAAGTATCTGAGTGGGTTTTCCATTTAGCATGTAGGATAAATAACAGTTTAGAACATCATTGATTAAGATCTAGAAGGACTTTAGATCTTCACCAAGCTCCTCCTTTTCCTGAGGGGGATCAAAAAGTCCAAAATCTGTCAGGTGTGATTTGCACAAATTTACACAAACCTTGGGTGACACAGTCAAGATTTTAATCCAGGTCCTCTGATTCCTATTTACATTATAATGAATAGCTTGGCTAGAGCACTACCAGACAACCCTAATTAACTATAGGGGAGAATCCAGATCCTTCTCTAGTAATTCTCACTGCTAAGAAGTGAAGACTCTCAGCTCAGGCAATGAATGCAGCCCTGGACCAAATAAATCATTTTTAAGGGAAGTAACACCATGTATGAAAGGAGCTGGTAAATTATTGAAAAAGAGAAGGAAAGAGAACTATTATCCAGCATGTTGGAAAGGGCAGAGGGTAGGTTGTTTATAGCAAGTTCCTGAGAAGAAAGAAAGAAGACATGTTGCAATGACTTTCCAATACTCCAGTAGATCTCTGATCTATAGGTTCAGGTTAGATGGCACAGTGGGTAAAGTGCTCACCCTGATGAGTTCAAATGCAGCCTAAGACACTTACTACCTGTGTGACCTTGGGCAAATCATTTTACTTCACATCCAGAGCCATCTCTAGTCATCCTGATTCATATCTGGCCACTGGATTCAAATGTCACAGAAGAAAAAGTGAGGCTGATGACTTAGCATAGCACTCCTCATTCAAATCCAATTCATGAGTATGGCATGGCATCACCTCCCTGATGTCATGGTCTTCTTCAAGAATAAAAGACAAACATCATCATCAGGTAATGAGAGACAATGCTGTGTAGCAGATAGAGCACTGACAAATTTGGGTTCAATTTCTACAATTTCTACTTTGTGTCACCCTAGTCAAATACCTTAAACTCTCTAAACCTCAGGTTTTCTCCTTTGTAGAATAAGTGAGTTGGACTCAATGACCTCTTCCAATTCTAGATATTATCATCTTCCCACTAGTTTGCCACAAGGGATTGGCCATTTCTTCCATTCTTTTCACCCTGCGAGTATATCATTGGAGTAATCAGGCTGCCCATTGGTTATCTAGCCATGAGATCAGCACTTCTTTCATCTGCAAAAATCTTCAAAAACATCCTTTTGCAATAAAGTTAACTGTGGAACTAAAATTTTAGAATAATATAACTCTGTGGGAGGGAATGTATGTGAGTATATACACAGACATGAAGCAGTGTGGAATAATGAATAGAGTGTGAGATTTGAGGGTCAGGATTTCATTATGTTTCTATGGGAGTCTAAACAAGTTGTTTCTACTGGATCCAGGGGGAAAAAATCTTTCTAATAGTATTCAATCCCCTAGGATTGAATTTGAATCTTGGATTTAGAGCTACCAGATACCTTGTTATTTAAACATGTTCAACTATGTGATCCTAAGGACTTTTACCCATGGGGTTTTATTGGTAAAGATCCTGGAGTGGTTTGCCATTTTCCCCAGTGTCTCTCTATTTTCAAGATGATGGACTGTCACATGGAGTTAAGTGATCTGCCCAAAGTCATACATCACCAACTAGCTATCCTTTATTGCCAATTATTCCACTATCCTCATTTTTTTTACAGGTGAGGAAACTAAGACCTTAAATGGTTAAATGTGCCTTGGTCAAAGTCACCCAGTGACTCATGGCAGGAAAGAGGCAGGATTCAAACTTAGGTTCTCTTACTCCAAAGCCCATTGATTCTTGCCCTATGGTTCACTATGATAATGAAATCACAGACTCCTTAATGTGTGTGCATGTATATGTTGAGATATGTTTGTGTTTTTGCTGTTGAGTTGTTTCAGTCATAATTGCCTCTTCATGACCTCACGTGGGGCCTTCTTGGCAGAGATATTGGAATGGTTTGCCATCATTTCCTCCTCCAGCACTGAGACAAACAGGGTGAAATGTCTTGCCCAGGGTCACACATCTAGGAAGTGTCTGAGACCAGATCTGAGCCCAGGTATTCCTGAGTCCAGGCCCAGTGTTCTATCCACTGAACCTCTTAGCAGCCCTATGTGTATGTGATATGTATATAAATAAATTGAAACATACATACATGGCAGCCAAATCAAATCAAAGGTCTATCTAAAGATGTGCTATTCAATCCTACCGAGTGAAATTTGAATAAAACCCAAATTATGTAACATTATCAAATTACAGTGCAATTTTGTTTGAGCTGAGCAAGCATTAAAATTATAATCATAAAGTTAGAGAACTGAAGCAAAGCCACATTCCTACCTATACCTTACATCTCAGAATTGCCCTATGATTAAATGTTTATTTAACTTGCCTGGATCTCTTTTCACCTAAATTTCTGAACAACACAACTGGAAGATCTCTCAACATAAACTCTCCATGAACGTGAAGATGCAGTTCAGTTGAAGCTGGCAATTAGAAAACAGAGCTAAATTAGACAGGCGTCAAGAAATTCCAAAGCAATCCATTATGCAATCAAGTATAAGTATGAGCAATTTGCGGTATTATAAGCTTCCAGGCAAAAAAAAAAAAAAAAAACATAGAATTTTGATTTTTGAAGCCATAACTCCAGAAAGTTCCCCAAATATATTTATATTTATAAGACAATCAACTAGAGATAAACAGGCATAGACAATCAACTAAGAGAGAGTGCTGCCAAAGGGACAGTGAACCTTAGAGTCAAGAAATTTATTCCAGCCTTGCCTCTTAGAACCTACTCATCCTAGAACTCCTTACTCTCAGTGCCATTGGGCAAATCTCCAAGTCCTCAAATTGAAAAATAGGACAGAAGTTTCTATACCAATAGTTCTCTACAAATAAAATCATATATGTGGAACAACAACATCGAAGGAGTTTGCAAAGATTTGGGATAAATAACTAATTACTTGGGTTCAAATCCAATCTCAGGCATTACTAACTAGTTGTGTGACCCTGTGCAATTCACTTAACCCTGTTTTTCTCAGTTTCCTCATATATAAAATGAACTGGAGAAGGAAATGGCAAATCACTCTAGTATCGTTGCCAGGAATGAAGAGTCAGACACCGAACCTAAAGAAAAAACTAATTACTTAGATTGTTTCTAAGGTCCTTCTCAGCTCCAGATTTATGATACTATCAGCAGTCTACTCTGACAATGTTTAAACTCAGGGAGGTTATTAAACTTTCTTGTCATTTGATTTCTTCTTAGAATAAATGAAGGGATTTTAGAGGATCTCATTTAGTTCTTTCTCCTCATTTTACATTTAGGGAAACCAAAGTTTAGAGATGTAAAAGGATTTGCCCCAAAGTCACACTGGAAAGGAGACTCACACAGGACAAAACTATCTTCCACGTTTATTATGAAGTCTTTTCCCTTCATAATAGTGGCCTTTTTCAGTTTCCTTCCTTGTTTTGGTGTTGTAAGAGACAAAGACAGAAAAGATAGAAAACAGAGACAGAAAGAAACAAAGAAAAATCTCTAAGAGAATAATGAAAGTGATGGCTAGAAAATGAAAAATTCTGATTTAAGGAATTGTCATTATTTTACCTTATGAAGCATAAGATGACAGGACACCCTATGAAAGAATTTATGATTCAAGACAATAGTTATTTACTAGTTTCCTTTTTCCTTAAGGAAAGAAATTAAATTTTCCTGGAAAGATTTAGGTTATATTTAGAATTTCAACAGAAAGCATCGTTAAATGCCAACAAAATGGATTATTGTGGGAAGTTGTGGAATTTTCTTACAGAGAGAATGTTAAGGGAAAAAAACCAAATTTTTCTGGGATGCCTTGGGTGAAATCTTGCTTGAAAGGACAGTGATGGATGAGATTATCCCATAAGGCTTTAAGATTATTGGATAAAGGCACAGCTGGCCAACATTGAATTTTCAGGTGACAGCTCCAGGAAGAATGTGTTAGATGACATAGTAAAAGCCAAAAAAGATTTCAGCTGAATTGAGCAACAAGCCAAATGGAATAAGATGAAATGTCATAACAAAGATATTAAGGATTATTATTCTTATTATTTTATATAATTATCTTATAATAAGAAGAATAAAGTTTTACATGGATTCAAAAAATCAATCAACAAAGTCCAGTATGAAGGAAGCATGGCTAGACAAAAATTCCCATGAAATATCTTTGAAGGATTTAGTAGACTTTAAAAATATAGCAGTAAGACACTGCAACCACAAAAGTTAACCCAAATTTAGAGTAAATTTAGAGAGACAGGTTCAGAGACAGGGCTATATAGTATTCTAGTCATGTCACATCTAGAATATCATGTCCAATTATGAATACCTTATTTTAGGAAGGGTGTCAACAAGATAAAGAGGATCTTGAGATAAGTATTCAAGATAATAAGGGGACAGGAGACTCTGCTATATTGAGGACCAATTGAAGAAACTAGCTAAATTTGACCTGGGAGAGGATAAGACTTAGAAGTGGACATGGTACTTGTCTTGAGTTTGCAAAAAGGGATGTAATTATAGAAAAGGGATATTCTGCCTGACCTAGAAGGCAACATTTGGGATATCAGATAGCAGTTGTAGAGGCAAATTTCAACTGGATCCAGGGTGGGGGGGAACCTTTCTAATAACTAGTTTCTCCACGAATGGAAGGGAGATATTGGGTTTCTCAGCATTGGAGGTCTTTCAACAGAGACTGGCTGGATGATTGCTTTTCAGGAAAATTGCAAAGGAAGTTTATAATCTGATAGGGACTGAACTAGTTTAAGTTATAGGTACCTTTCAATACAGTGTCTTTTTATTCTATAAATGACATACAGAAAACTATGATATGACCTGTATCCTTGGTTTCCTATTTTCATTTTCCTACCTAGTTCTTCCCCTTCTTTCCTTGGGAATACATCGCAATCACACAGAGAGGAATGTGAGTCAAGTACCTAATCCTCCTCCAATCCATCAATAAATAAGCATATACTGAACACCTGCTATGAGCCAGGTATACAAAATGGTGATCTTATCATTTTTGACTTGCCTATTTTCTAAGAACATTTGACAACACATAAAAGCTAGATGGTACAATGGGACACCAGGCTTGGAATTAGGAAGATACAAATCCAACCTCAGAAGCTTACTCACTATGTGACCCCTGTTTGCCTCAGTTTCCTCATTTGTAAAATAGAGATAATCTCAGTCCTTACCTCACAGTTATTATGAGGATCAAATAAGATAATAATTATAAATCACTTCACAGCCTGATACACTTAGCACAATGCTGATCAATTGTTGGTTATTGGTATTATTGTTATTGCCGTTATTGCATTAGTTTATACATTAAACAATGGTCCCCCAATGTGATATTTTTTGATCTGAGAGTGGGATTGGGGCATTGATGGATAAGGGTAGTATAATCAACTTCAAATGATTAGATATGTACCCTAAACATGCCCCTCATTCATAATCTCTCCCACATTAATTTTATATATGAACATATATATATATAGAGAGAGAGAGATCTAGATCGAGAGAGAGAGAGAGAGAGAGAGAGAGAGAGAGAGAGAGAGAGAGAGAGAGAGAGAGATGGAGACGGAGATGGAGACAGAGACAGAGACAGAGATGGAGATATAGATAGGGATAGAGATAGATATAAATATCTTCCCAGAATTGTTGAATTTTCAAGTGAGAAAGAAGTTTGAGTTCTCCTAGAACTAGCCTAAGTCCCTCATTTTGCAGATAAGAATATCTGAAGATCAGAGAAATGAGGGGCTTGTACCTAGTCCAACAGCTAACTAGTAAGAGTCAGAAATAAAATCTAGGCATGCTGATTCTCAGAGCAATAGTCTTTCAATTAGACCATGACATGCTGTCTTCTTCAGGATGCTGTTTGAATTGCTAATGAATGTCTGACAATTAATTCGTAAACACTAAGGCTATTTTTGTAGAAGTAAAATAAAACGGGTTCAACCACTCAAAATTTTAGATTGGAAAAAAAGTCTAACTTACCTTCAGGAAATATTTCAAGGATGAATTTACATTAATTTCCATTCTGCACTAATTTAATGCATTGAATCATTAGCTAATTCTTTATTCCTCTTGACTTTTGTAGACATTTCAAAAGTTGTGCTATCTGAATTGAGTCACAAATTGCTAGAATTGCAAAGGTCTAAAGTGATCTTCTAGGTCTAGATCCACCCTTAATTTAGCAGATGAGGAAACTGAGGCCCAGAGAATTAAAACAGCTGAAAGAACACTAGACATAGATTCAGGAAACTGGGGAACTGTTGTTCTGGTTCCACTCCTCCTAGCTATAGAACCCTAAAAAGCCATGTCTGAATATCACTTACCAGCAGCTTCCAGCACCACCAGCACCAGCACCAGTACCATCACCACCATCACTACCACCACTGCTACCACTACCACCAAGCATTCCTACTATAACATCTATCAGAGCAGCTAGTTGGCATAGTGGATAAAATGCCGGGCCTGCAGTCAAGAAGAAAAGTCAATAAATCCTGTTTGTATCAGTTTCCTCATTTGTAAAATGAGTTGGAAAAGGAAATGGCAAACCACTCCAGTATCTCTGCCAAGAAAACCGCAAATAGGATCAGATAGAATTAGAAAAGACATGATTTGAACAATCCTTGGAATAAGAAAGCATATAGTTGGACTTGATTTTTCCAATAATTTTTGTTTTCTGAATGTGATTGATCTTTTCTTTGGGTCAATGTTGCCCAGTAGCTCTCCTGTGTGTTTAAAAGAAAATACAGGCACTGCTCTTCCATTACCAGAGTATTCCATTTGTCCTGTTGGCTCTCATTATTAGGACTCAGCAAGAACACTTTATCAAGTTTCCATCAGAACAGTTTGTAAAGTGAAATGCCAATAGGAAGAAAGTTAGACATCACTTGACCCATGTCCAGTCACTTGTCTGTCGGTGGAGCTTAACACCCGTATCACAAGCAGCCTCTGACTGGGACTAGTCTCTTATCACTGTCAGGACACAGATGAATGTATTTCATTTAAAAAATGAAGGCTTTATCAATGGGCAAATAATTGCAGAGCAACTATTGATCCGACATCTCACTTAACATGAGACAACAGGGACTTGTCGAAATGGTAAACATTTAATCATTATGCACAGCAAACAGCAGACTCTTGCTTAAACAAAGCAAAAACGAAAACTGGGTTCTTCAAACAGACCATGGAGTCACCTGGTGAGACAAGTGGGATTCTCTCTGGCTTTGTTTTTTAAGGAAGGGATGAGCTATCATCTCCTAGATAGTCAGGAAGGGTGTACTCAACCTTCCATTTTGGTTTCTATGGTTTCTGCAGAAGACAGTCAGATATGCTGACTTCTTCCAGTTTCTTGTTTCATGTTTCTTCTCCCCATTCCTTTGGGAACTCATGAGGAGAAGAGTGTGAGACATGGTCTTCCATAAGTAATCAACCTAATCGATGAATAAGCACAGACACATAGATATTAGCTCTGCTGAGACGAAATTGAGACAGGTCCCACATCCCCACCCTTCATATTCTATAGGTAAATACAGAGACAAAGAGAGACAGAGAGACAGAGAGAGACAGAGACAAGATGAGAGAGAGAGAGAGAGAGAGAGAGAGAGAGAGAGAGAGAGAGAGAGAGAATAAATATGGGGGGGTAAGTAGGGTTAGGAGAAGTGTGCAAGCAACTCCTCAGAATCCTTAGATTCTAGTAGAATTTTCTCTTCCACAAAATCAGGAAAAGAACCCATTGTACTTAACTGAGCTTTGATGGAAACCCAGGATATTAAGAAGTGCAATTGAGAAAGGAGTTCCAGGTACGGGGACACTGCTATTGCAAAAGCATAGAGGTGAGAGATGTAACAAGTTAGGTTGGACCACAGGGTATGTGAAAGTGAAGAAATATGCAATAAACCTAGAAAGATGGGTTAGAGCCAGATTGCAAAGGGATTTGAATATAAAACAGAGCAATTTACTTTGGATCTTGAGGTAGTAAGGAAGCTATTGACTGGGGAGTAATGTGGTCAGACCTTTGCTTTAGGGATATCATTTTGGCAACATTGTGGAAGATGGATTAGAGAAGGGAGTGACCAGAGGCAAAAAGATCACCTAAGAGCTATTGCAACAGCAGATTTTTTTTCCTATAATCAGATACCAAAAACAAACCTGAAACAAAAATTATAGGGAGGCTTATTCTTCCACCCCAACATCACATTAAATGAGCTTTCTGGTCCAGGAAAGTTCTGGAAATGGGAAACAGTGGTACATTCCAGCCTACATACATCTCTGCAATTACATAAGGAAGTTGAAGTGTATTTAATTCAAATGTTATTAGCTTCCTGGAAGAAGCAACTCTTCTTCCCAGTGTGAAAAAGAGGAATGCAAGAGAGTCACAGATTTTATTCCTCATGGGGGTTTCCAAAATTGAGCTCAGTAAATTGTTGATCTATTTTCTCCATTGTTGTTGCTGAGTCATTTTCAGGCATGACAGACTCTTTGTGACCCAATTTGAGGGTTTCTTGGCAAAGATAATGGAGCAGTTTGCCATTTCCTTTTCCTGTTCATTTTTACAGATGAAGAAACTAAGGCAAACAGAATTAAGTAACTTACCTATAATCACCAGTCAGTAAGTGACCGAGGCTGAATTTTAACTGAGGAAGATAAAGCTTCCTGATTCCAAGCCCAGTGCTCTATCCCCTGAGTTACCTAACTGCCTCCATTGGAAAGATACCTTTCCAGTAACTTTTTTTAGGTTTTTTTCTTTTTTTGCAAGGCAAATGGGGTTAAGTGACTTGCCCAAGGCCACACAGCTAGGTAATTATTAAGTGTCTGAGACAGGATTTGAACCCAGGTACTCCTGACTCCAGGTCCAGTGCTTTACCCACTGTGCCACCTAGCCGCCCCCCAATAATTTTTAAAAGCACTCCAGATGAAAGGGAATATCAAGGGAGGAGCAAGAGAGCCAAATGGATCACAAACTGTTTTTAAAGAATTTTGTTTGTTTAGAAAACAATGCAACTATATGTGATAGAGCAGGACTATAACATCCAAAGAGTTTGGGGCTTCCTACATTTAATAAGGTAATGAGGTAATTTCAGCAGGGAACAGTGAGCATGTTATAGCGGATAAAGGAGTAAGAAAAATCAGGGTTGAAGTCCTGACATACATATTAACTGTATGATCATGGATACAAGTCATTTAAGGTTACAGTGTTCTATTAGCTCTTTAAAATTAATTTACAGAAAAGTTGCAGTATGCATAGGTAGAAGGAGTTTCTACAACAGGACTTCCCTAAATTGATTATATTAGATCCAGGAAAAAATGAGTAAATGAATAAGTGTATAAATAAATGAGCAAATTAATACATGAATAAATGGGTAAGTTAATGGGCAAATTAACAATAGAAAATGAGATTCCATTTCCTGGATCTTGACACTTCCTCTCAGAACAAATCCTGGAGTATAATATAATCTTTCGAGAAATTTTTTTTTGTTAATTTATACAGTTCAATATAGATTTTTTGGGACACTAACTTCAATTTGAATCAAATGACTTTTATGGAATGGCATGATGTCAGTCTAAATAAAATCATTTTTACAGGAGAATCAGAGGAGAATCTGTCAGTTTCATACTAATTATCCTTTCTGAATTAATCCTGGGTTAGGATATTTTAGGAAGATTCAGAAATAATGTGAAAAGGCAAATTTTATCTAGAGTTTAGATGGAGGGAATCTCTGGTCTGAAAAATCAGTTGAGGGAGGGAGGGTAGAGAGGTTTCTTTTCAAGACAAAGGATTGAGGTTCAAATCCAAATTCTGCCCCTTAATTTCTGCAAGTCACTTAAACCCTTTACAGATTCCAAGTTTTTTCAACATCAGATTAAGTAGATGGACTATTCCTGGAATATGCAAAATTCATAAGTGCTGTCAGAACCAGATAGAATGTAAATTGGAAAATCCTTAACAAAAATAAATTAAAAATACAATACAATACAGCATCAAATTGTTGATTTGCCATTTCATTTGACTCCTCAATGACCCCATTTGGCAAAAATATTGGAGTGATTTGAGATTTTTGTCTACAGCTTGTTTTATAGATGAGAAAACTGAGGCAAATGGGATTAAGTGACTTAATTACCAGGGTCATTCAGCTAGTAAGTTTCTAAGGCCATTTTTGATCTCAGGGAGATGAGTTTTCCTGACTCTAGTGGATAAGCACTCTATCTACCCACTGTCTATAATACAACATAAACAATGTTAATTTGGGTTTCTCTAAGTCAATATAGACCCCAGGGATTCATTTCCATTTAAGTTTGATTTGTCTGGACCAGTCAAGCCTCAAGTAGCTTTCAGTTCTAAATTTATTTTGCTACAGTCTTCTATAATACTATATACACATCTTTATCACCTAGTTGTCTCTTTCAACTCTGTTATATATGTGTGTGTATCTGAATATCACCCATGTACTATATGTATAATATATATGTATAGATAGATGCAACTATATCTATATCTATCTATCTATCTATCTATATAATATATATGTTCTTAGAATTTGTGCATATATAGAGATAGAAACTGCATATACTTCTCCAGATCTGTGATTTCATTTATATGGGAACTTTTCTGTAATTTGTAACCAGGTTCCTGGACCATTAATAGGCTAAATAATTTATCTGCCCTCACAAAGCCAACACGGAGTGTTAGATTAGAACTCAGGTCTTCCAGACTCCAAGATTACTATACCATGTCATTTACACATATGCAAATCTTTGTCTATATTAACAATGACATGCTTAGAGATATCCCTTTGAAAATATGGGTAATAATTTAATATATTCACTTCATATTTTTACCCAAATGTCTTTGTTAAATTATACCTGTGAATAAAGCAAAGCAAAAGAAATAGCCTGGGGTTCTTAATACCATCAACATTCTATCCTAGCTTTTAACACCCTATATATGATTTTCTAATTTAGAAAACTACTTACTGCACACTTGTCAAATAAATGTACATATCTTTGTATTAATGTCTGACTAATGTATGCAATTGAGAATAATGCTGGCAAATAAGCATTTCCTAAAATTTATGTAATCATTTGAAATTCAGAAAGGATTGATTAGCATTCAAGTGATGCCACTGCTCAATATTTACACCATAGAGATTTGGCAGAAGCAAGTAATGGCACATAAAGTTGATGCTTGTCTTAATTAAATGTGGTATAATAGGTGTTATATGGGTCTTGTTTTGTTGTGTTTTGTTTTCCAGTGAGCAAAGCAGTTTAACAATGACCAGATATAATTCATTTTGAAGTTCTGAGCTTAAATTTAATCAATATGTATTTACAGCCAGGGAAGAAGTGAATATCATTTGTTATCTGGTAGCACAGGAATATAATTACTTAAATAGCATTCATTTAAGCATATTTAAAATGATAGGTTATGCTAAATACATTTACTCACATTACACTAATATTGTCATTTACCAAAGGGCTGCTACTTAGAAGGGATACTTTTTTTCAGGGATGAGTTGAGATCAGTAAAAAGCAAGATAAAGTGGTAATGTCAGGCTTTATCTGGGTAGAAATCTTAAATTGCATCGGGTATAATCATTTTGACAAAGTCTGAAAATCAAATAAATGATTGTCTTAGCCCTGATTTGATGTGATGTGACTCAATGTTTTATAGAAGGGGTTGCTTAGAGAATTTGATTCACTCAGACTCCACCTCCTTAGTGAGCTCCAGCCTCCATAGAACTGAAGAATCTCTCCCATAAGCCACCAAATCAACAACTCACCTCTGAGTCATCTCCTCCTGCTTTACTTAAAATATAACATGCCCAATTTTGGACTATTATTGCTGTTTGAAGAAGCAGGTCTAAAAGTCACGGTTCAGTTGACACAGTCTGGATTTATTTAGTTCTGGACCTCAGGAATATTGGGCTTCCTGAGACAACTTTTTGAATGTCTAAGATAAGAGTTGTTGTCATTACTGTTATTGTTAAGTCATTTCAGTCGTGTCCAACTCTTCTTGACCCCATTTGGGATTTTCTTGGCAAAGATACTGCAGTGGTTTGCCATTTCCTTCTCCAGCTCATTTTAAAGCTGAGAAAACGGAGGCCAACGGGGTTAAATGTCTTGCCCAAGATCATACAACTAGTAAGTTTCTGAGACCATATTTGAACTCACTAAGTCTTCCTGACTCCAGGTCCACCACTTCATTAAAAATTCTCCAATACAATCCATTTTATTTGACAGATGAAAACACTGGGGTCTAGAGGAAAAGTAACTTGGCCAGGGTCATACAACAAATTAGTGATAGAGACAGAACTAGAAACTTGGTTCCTGACTCCTCAAATACCAACCAATCAACCAAGAAACAATTATTAAGGATCTACATGTACCAGACACTATTCTAGATGTCTGAGAATACAAAGTCAAAAACCAAACAGTCCCTGCCTCAAGGAGTTTATGTTCTATCAGGAGAGACAACATCTACACAAAATACTAAAAATATATAAAGTAAAATACAAATTTTCTTTCCACTAATAACACTCTAATGAATGAAATATAACAGCAAGTTTAAAAGTTTACAAAGTCAAGTGTTGCAACTTCACCATTTAATTTTTATTCTTTTCCTGTTTTCTTTTTCCTACACCCTCTTCCCCCCACACACACACCCATACACCCACACACACACACACACACAGAGCTTTCTCAATTTTTATCAGTCAGGATGCTTCCTGTCCCCATTTCCACCATCACGTACCATGACATGCAAGTATACAAATGTGGGCCAAATAAAGGATGCCATGATCTGCCAAAGGTAATTGAGGGATGACTTCATTTTCATCTTTATGCTTCAGTACATAATAACTTGAGTTTGATCTCAATAGCACATCTGGGAACTCTACAATGTCCACCAAAGCCCTAAGCTAACAGGACAGGTGAGAGCAGGTCTAGCTCCAAGATGAAGAGCCAACCTGTCACTTGGCTAATTTCCTTGCATGATCTATCCAGGATGCTTCACTTTTATGGTATTCCCATACCTCCTTACCTTGCCCTGGGCACAGATAACCTGGACCCATGACAATGCTTGGATCTTACAGTAATGCCCAGAGAGGGAAAATCTCCAAATCAAAGAACAGACTGTAAGGAATATAAGGAATGTAAGAAGTTACCTAATCCTGACCAATAACCCCTTCTCTGATGTCTTTGACAAGAGTCCATACAGTTGCTGCTTAAAGGCCTCTAGTAAAGGAGGTTCACCACCTCCTGGGGTCTTTTGGACTACTTGCAGATATTTCTCCCTTGTTAGGAAGTGGTTTACCTTCTATTGAACATTATTCTCTGTCTTTACCCTCTCTATCCAGTATTCTCATTCTGTCCTCTGTGGCCTATGATAACAAATCCAATCCTTCTTTCATATAACAATTCTTCAAATACTTGAAGAGAATTACTATGTTCCTCAAAAATCTTTTTAACCATAATTCAAACATTCCTAATCCTTTCGACTGATATTCATATACCATAGGCCGCTAGATGTCAGTAGGTAGAGCGCTGGGCCTGGAATCAGGAAGACCTGAGTCTAAATCTGACCTCAGACATATACTACCTGTGTGTGTGCTTGGGCAAGTCAGTTAACCTCTGGCTACCTCAGTTTCCTCATCTGTAAAATGAGGTATTAATGGCATCTAACTTCTGGGATTATTGTAAGGATCAAATGAGATGAGATGTGCTTAACACATAGTAGGTGCTTAATAAATGATTTAATTCACACTGCTTATATTGAGCTATAAACCATTAAGACACTAGACTTATATTTTAACCATTTTAGAGCCATTTCTCTCCCATCATGTACTTGTTCATGTGATTTTCCTTTAATATAAACATAGCCCTTTCTAACCTTATTAATTTTTAACCCCATTCAACCTGGCCCATTTTTCTAGTCTGTCAATCTCCTTTTGGATTCTGACTGTCATTCAACAGTCTTCTTCATCCCTTCCATTTGCCTTATCATTGATAAGAATGTTGAGCAACACAAACCCAAGGACAGATTCCTGTGACACTTTACTAGAGATGTCCCTCCTACTTCATGTTTTTACCATTAGTGGATAGTCTTTGGGTCTGATCATTCTATCAGTTTTGAACCCCCTAAACTATATTATCCTCTATCCCTTATCTCTTCAACTTCCTTTCAAGAATTGCATGAGAGACTCCGCAAAATAATTTTCTGAACTCTAAGTATTCCATGTGTGCTGCATTTCTGCAATCTTCCATTCAAGTTGGACCAGACCTGGGATGTCTTTTCTGTAAGTTCCTGGATGGGGACTCCCTTTACCAAATGCAGTTCAGGATCTGTTCTGTTTGACAAGTGTGCATGCAGTAAGTAGTTTTCTAATTGGGGTTGTGACTTGTTCAGGATCGTGTAATAGTATTTGAACTCACATCTTTCTGACTCCAGGTTTGATGTTTTATCCATTGTGCCAAGTTGCCTGTGACACTGAGTGATTTGTTCAGAATCATACAGCAAGCATGTTTTAGAGGCAGGTTTGAACCCATGTTTTTCTGACTCTAAGGTCAGCTCTTTACACTCTATACCACACTGCTCCACCACTCTAAATACACTGACAAGAAAAAAAATAATAAAAGGAAGCTAGTATGGTATGACTAGCTCTTGGTGAAATTATGTTGGCTTTGACTGACTGTTGATTCCTTTTTGAAAAGATCACAAACTATCCCTTTAATAATGCATTCTGGTTCAATAATACATTCTACAGTTCAAACATTCTATCCTTTTAACTTTTTTTTTAAAAGTCAAGAAAATACTTGCCTTTCTCCCATCCTATGATGTCTTTTCCATTCTTTAAGTTCTTAGATCACCGGTAGTCATTCAACAATAACACCAGCCAGTTCTTTCAGGACCAAAGCTTATGGTTTGTTCAGGCCTAATGATTTGAACTCATCATTTTGGTCTCCTTCCATAATAACAAATGAGAACCAATCAACCTTCCAAGGGCCGCTAAATGCCATTGTGTAATCTCACTAACCTTGAGTTTCTATTTTGTTTTGTTCATTCCCTCCCAATCCAAGGGTTCTCCTTAGAAGGAAAAAAAAAACAAAATAAGTGTAATTCAACCTTCTCACCACCATCCCATCTACCTGAGTCATGATCCTCTATCTTTGAACTATCTCTCGCTCTAAAATCCCTTTTTTCTTGTTCTTAGCTTTCATTACCACCAGCAACTTTTAGACTTCCTGACACTGTTCTTACAGAATAGGTCTACTGTTTTCTGTTCCTTCTTTTTTTTATCTTTATTTTTGGAAGGAATCAGAATTAAGTGACCTATCCAGAGTCACATAATAGTAAATGTCTAAAGTTGAATTTGATCCTAGTTCCTCCTGACTCCAGAACTGGCATTCTATCCACTGTACCATTTTGCTTCCCCTTTTTCTATGCATTCTTACTTACTTATCTTTGCTTCCATCTCTCCTATGTGACTTTTAAAAATCTTAGTTGGTCAATGAATTCCCAAGCACACACCCATGAATCTCTTCAGATTGCTTACCCCTTTAGAATTTCATTCTTGAGAGCTACCTATCATTCTTGAAGCTTATCCTGGAAAATATTAGCCCATTAAACCCTACCTACCCTTCCTCTGAATCCTGTAAAAATCAAATCTCCCCAAATCTACAATGCATGAGAGCATATACCTTGATTCAATATCCTTAGGATGGAGTGTTCACTTGCTCCCAAGGTTCTCCTCATTCTCTTTAGAATCAGGCTCTTCGCCTTGTCATTTTTTTTCACTATTCAAATTGCCTTTCTTAACACAGCACATCTCATTAGTGACACATAAATCCTCTAACACTAAATTAAGAGCCCAGGTGAATTTCCCTTACTATGAAGATATGGATTAGTATAATTGGATCTCTCACCTTTCAGTTTAAATACCCTCAATTGAATCAAAAAAACCTTATAATCAAGAAATGTCAAAGACACACACATATACACAAGTCCTTCAAAGGATTTTTTTTTAACTTTTCATTTCAGGGTGGCTAGGTGGCTCAGTGGATAGAGCATCAGCCCAGGATTCAGGAGTACCTGAGTTCAAATCAAACCTCAGACACTTAATAATTACTTAGCTGTGTGACCTTGGACAAGCCACTTAACCCCATTGCCTTGCAAAAAAAAAAAAAAACCTTTTCATTTCAAGCTTAATTTGGTCCTATGTGTGCATGTTTATATATATATATATATATAATATACATATGTGTGCTAAGAGTATATACATGTAAATGTATGTGTCTTTGTATGTGATTCAACTTCTGTACTACTGTAACTCTGACCTCCTCAACAAGTGGATTTGGTGCTTAGCCCTTCCTTTTATGCTCTCCCCAAGACTGCCCTAGTAAAAAAAGATCAGAGGCTCTATTCAATTCACTTTATGTTGTCCTAAAAAGAGTCTCGTGGACTCTAAAATTTAGAACTTAGTGAAAACAAACAAAATGGGCAGCAGCTTAGAGCACAACATTCAGACAAAAAAAAAACCACAACTCATTACAAATGCCCCAAAAATCACAACACATAGTAGCTGCCCTCAAGGAACTTTCAATCTAATAGGGAATAATGGTCAGGCAATTCCTCTTTTGAGGCATAGTCCAATAGTATGTAACATGAAAAGAAATTTGCAGATTTCATCTATGCTGCAATTTGATCAAGCCAAATCAAAGTCTTCATCACTTAAAGACCAATACTAGTCCACTATGCCATGCTTCTTCTTGTCTGTGCTGGAAACATAGGGAATGGTTGTGGCAGTAGGCAGTAAGCAACTAGGTAGCTCAGAATTTAGTGCTAGATTAGATTTAGAGTCAAGAAATTCTGAGTTCAAATCTAGCCTCAATTATATAGAGGCTGTATGACCCTAGGCAAGTCAACTAACCCTGACTTCACAAGCTTACTTATTCTCACTATAGCTGAAAAATTCATCCTTCTTTGACCAATGAAGTGATGATCCACCCTGTGATTTATCCAGGATGGTCCTCAGAGGACCCTCAGCTTGGTGAGACCTGTTCAAACTTGTATTCCCTTGAAAAGTCTTTGAAAATTATGATATCAATTCTCCTGAAATGAGGCATCAGAGGACTTGAGTGAATGGGGAATGATGGGATGTAGGCTGTCCCCAAAGTTCTAATGCAACTTCAAGGTGAAATTACTAAGATTTGCCCTGTTGACTTTAATAACTTTAAACTGCACTGAGATTTTTGGGACACTATGTATATATCCTAAGAAAATATGATTTCCGGTTTTAATCTGTGCCCTGGTAAACAGAATTTCTTTTGAAAAAACTGTGAAGCACTGTCTTTGATCTGTATTCAGATGCAATCAGTTCTTTCTCTGGAGGCAGACAGAATTTTTCATCATGAATTCTTAGGGATTGAGTTAGATCATTGTATTGCTGAGAATAGTCACAATCTTATAATATTGCTTTTGCTGTACAATGTTCTCCTGATTCTATTCCACTATCAATTCGTATATTTCATTACCAATTCACTATCAATTCATATGTTTTTCTGAAATCATCCCCAAGACCTCTGAATTTTAAGGTAGAGATTATTAGTTTAAATCCTAGTTCTGTACCTTGCTAACTATTCAAACTTAAGTCACTTTAGCCTCAGTTTCTTCATCTGTAAAATAAAGATTCTGGATTTCATGACCCCTAGGATATCTTCTAATTCTGTATCTAAACCTGTAAACTTTTTTTTCTTTTTTGCAAGGCAATGGGGTTAAGTGGCTTGCCCAAGGCCACACAGCTAGGTAATTATTAAGTGTCTGAGGTTGGATTTGAACTCAGGCACTCCTGACTCCAGGGCTGGTGCTCTATCCACTGCACCACCTAGCTGCCCCTAAACCTGTAAACTTTTCAGGAATACATAATGTCTTTTTTATATCTGTGCATTTATTTAGTGTAAACTCTTGATTAGTTATGGTACATCCTCGACATCACAAGAGAAATAAATGAACATAGCTGCATAAGAGCTATTTTAAATATCTTGCTCTCATTCAATGAACACTCTTTCTTCAATTTGGATAGCATATTCAATGTTACAGAAAGTGTCTATGTGGGCAGGCACAGGGTAATGTTTCATTTATATAACACAGTTGTGATTTTTACCAAGCTGAGTAAATACTGCTTAGAGTTCAACCCTGAGACTATCTGGCATTCCTTAATTTTATATGATTCATTTTCCCAGTTCATTTCTATATGAATTAAAATCTCATTTTTTTCCTAATGCTGAGATCCTAAGTATTTTTTGAAAGGAAATCAAACCAACAAATATGTATTGAATTTCAATTATAATAGCTCACATTTAAATGTACTTTGTTATCATTGTTCAGTCTTTCTGGATCTTCACAATACTGTGGACCATAAAGTCAATGCAATTCTCTTGATAAAAATACTAGAGTGGCTTGCCATTTCCTTTTCCGATGAATAAAGGCAAATAGAGATTAAATGGAGTACGCAGTTATTAAATGTATAAGGCTGGATTTGAACTCTGGTCTTCCTGATTCCAGGTCCAAGTGCTCTATCCATTGAACCATCTAACTGCCACAATATGTTATAATTTACATTCATTAAATAATTTGATCCATACAACAACTCCATAAGATCTACACTATTTTCATCCTCATTTTACATAGGAGAAAACTGATGCTCAAAGAGATTTAGTAACTTGTCCATGGTCATGAAACCATGTCAGACTGGATTCAGACTCCAAGTCCAACACTCTCTCAATGATACTATAGAGGCAAGGATCTGGGATCTGGAGAGCTAATTCTATACATTCTCTATATCATATAGATTAGAACATTAAGAAAAAATATGAATAGAGAACAAGACAAGTAAATTTGGCTCACTGAAGCTGGATAAGATTCTAATGAGAAACTACCCAAAAACTATATATCAATAACTTTTGATCATTTGGATAAGGAAGAATTTGTGAATGCTAAAAGTATTATCTAATCAATGAAATAAAAACTGACTTTTCAACTTATGGAAACTGAAAGGGGAATGAAAGTGGTGCCATCCATTGCCTTTTTCTGTTTGTTCTTCAGTCATTTTTCAGTCATGTCCAACTCTTTATGACTCTATTTGAGGTGTTCTTGGCAAAGATATTGGGAGTGTTTTGCCATTTCCTTCTTCAGCTCACTTGTTAGATGAGGAAACTGAGATAAACAAGGTTAGGTGACTTGTACAATGTCACACAGCTAGTAAGTGTCTTGGAACTTATTTGAACTCAAGCCCTCCTGACTCCAGGCCTGGTGCTCTTTCCATAGCCACTTAATCTACCTCATGAGCATAGTAATTCATATATTCATCAACAGTCATTATTGAACCACTACACACACAAAACTAGAGCTATTGTAGGCCTGGGGAGAGATACAAAAGTTAATTCGTCTCCACTTTCAAGGAGCTTCCACTATAGTAATAATCAAATAAATGAAGTATATCTTTTCTTCTGAAGTCTGGGGAGGGGGCAGATTCTTTTGTAACTTGCTAATGTCTAAAATGTTGACATTTGTTATTATTTGAAATAATCGTCACTGTATATGTATTTGTACATATTTGAAAAAAAAAACTGTTCCATTATCAGAGTTTTCCACAATGACTTTCTAGTTACCTAAACTTCAGGCTCTGTTATGGTTGTTGTTTGAGGCAGTCAGGATAAAGTGCCTTGCCAAGGGTCACATAGCTAGTGTCTGAAATCAGATCTGAACTCTGGTCCTGCTGACTTCAGGGCCAGTACTCCTGTCTACTCTGCTATCTAGCTGCCCACCCTGAGGATGGTTTTGATACTATTTTGTTTCTACATTTTTATGCCTGATGCTTTGGCTCATCTCACTTTCTAATTTGGAAACACCAGTCTAAGCTATAGAACTTCTCATTGCTCCCCTAGGATACAATTGGACTTACATCAGATAAAATCTTGTCTCATGATGCCCACCTACAATAAAAAGGAATAGATAGCAAGGAGGTAGCAAGAGATAGTGAAAAGTGAAAATTTCACTTCATCATTCTGGATGCTGGTTCTTTCATCTATAAGAAAAGTAAGTTAGATTGGATGATGTGTCAGGACTTTCCATTTCTATGGTCTTGTGGAGGGTTAACACAAAGTAAGGACTCATTTGTTTTTTAACCATTCGTTTAACCATTCGGCGGGTTACACACACCATAATAATGCATACACAAACATTTTAAGATCTTTAGTAGAAAGAACGTCATGGACTTCTTTTACAAACCCCCCTACCACCACCACCCTCCCAGTACCCAAATACCTAGTGTAGAGGAGAGAGATACAACCTTAGCATTAGAGAGACCTCACTTTAAATCCCTGAGTAGGTTATTTAATCACTTAGCGATTTTATAAATCACCACAGTTCCTGATCTGTATTGATAGAAGTTTCTTCATAGAAAACCACAGCAACTAAATGATGGCTCTGGGAAGAAAATGTCTGCCACAGAACCAATGCTAGATTGATTATTCTGGAACTTTAGAGTCATAAGATTTTTCTAATCCTCTTCTCTACAACATACCCAATGAGTAGGGGCGGCTAGGTGGCGCAAGGGGTGGCTAGGTGGCGCAAGAGGGGCGGCTAGGTGGTGCAGTGGATAGAGCACTGGCCTTGGAGTCAGGAGTACCTAAGTTCAAATCCGGACTCAGACACTTAATAATTACCTAGCTGTGTGGCCTTGGGCAAGACACTTAACCCCATTGCCTTGCAAAAACCTAAAAAACAAAAACAAAAACAAAGAACATACCCAATGAGTAAAGTCAAAGCCCTACCTGAAAGCTTACAATGAAGAAAAGTCTAGGAATACATTCCACTTTAGAAAGCTTTTTCTGATACAAGCCTAAATGTTCCTTGGAAATTTTTATACATTTTTATACATTGACCCTACTTTTGCCTTCCATGGCTAAAGAGAACAAGAATTATCTTTCTCCAACTTCAAAATCCTTTTGACACTAGAAGACAATTATCATGCCTAGCCTCAGTCTCTTCTTCAGCCTAAGCATCTCCATTCCATTTAATGGTCATTTGACATGAACTCAAGATTCTTCATCCTGAATGAAACATAATCTATCCTCCCTCCTTAGAAAAGATTTCAGGACAATCTCTCTTATCCAGACATATCAAATAAATCAAAGTTTCTATATTTCTCTGTGTGTGTGTGTGTGTGTGTGTGTGTGTGTGTACCCCAATGCTATCTCTCAAATAATATGTGGGTAAGGGAGAGAGAAGAAATGTGGAATTATGCTTCTACATATAAGGAGTAAGCAAGAAAATCACCTTCATGTTCATTACTACTTTTATAAAAAGAGAACCACAAAAAGGAGGAGGAGGAAGGAGAAGAAAAGAAAGAGGAAGAAGAAGAGGAAGAGAAGTACTTGTACTTTAAAAATTAAAATTCTATTATCCTCCACTAATTAGTCACATAACAAATTATTTCTTTTTGATAAATAACCAATTTTATAAAGAAGCTACAGTGTTTTAAATCTCACTAATTAATGGACTATTCAAAGTGATGCTTATGAAATATTTAGAAAATTAAAGTTTCCCTATTGGTAAAATGGTATAAATGTCTCTTTCTATAAATGTCTTATAACTGTGGAGCTAGGTGAGTAGATAACTACACCAACATATAGACGCTGATGATATGGCAGTCTTAACTATTCACATAACTATAGAAAAACTAGTTATTGAGGAGAGACATTTTTGTAAAAATTTTGTAAAAAAACTTTTTGTAAAAGTTCAGTCTTTGATGCAAATATTCCTACCACACAGACTATTTGGCAGACACAGTCCAAGTCACATCAAAGTATGATCAGTAATTTATTCCTTAGTAGATTCTAAGTTCTCCAAGATCAGGAAGTACTTTAATATTGGTTTGGCTTAGTTATATACCCAATACAAAATACATGGCAGGGGTGCAACAATTTTTGTTGAATTCAATTGAAATTGAATTTAGAGGACTCCCAAATTCTTCTCAGTGTCATTGGGTTTAGAATTGATCATTGTGGGAGGGAAAAAAATCTTTCAACCTATTTGTTTTTTCCTACCTAAATAACTGAACTATTTCTACCCATACCACACTAACTCAATGCTTCAAGAGTTTTGATGCTTTTCACTGGAGGTTTCTGGGAGTTTAGGATTAATGACTGTTCACTTTTATCATGTACTGCTTTCAGAAAATAGTCTACAAGCACTGAGTACTTTTAAATTCTAGAACAGTTCTGCTCTAAAAAAGAAATAACAAGAAAAGAAGAGAGGACAGAAAGAGAAACAGAACAGCAGAGGAGGATAGAAAAGAGAGGGAGAGAGAAGTAGAACAGTTCTGCTCTAAAGAAGAAATGATAAGAAGATAGGAGAGGAAAGAGACAGACAAAGAGAAACAGAAGAGGGAGAGAAAAACATGAAACAGAAACAGAAAGAGATGAGAAGAGAGGGGGGAAAAGAGAATTAGAACAGTTCTCTAAAGAAGAAATGATGAGAAAAGAAGAGAGGAAGACACAGAGAGACAGTGAAGAAGAGAAAAGAGAAAGAAAAAGAGGAAACAGAGAGAGTAGAAGGAGGAGGAGGAGAGAGAGAGAGAGAGAGAAAATTAGAACAGTTATGCTCTAAAGAAGGAATGATAGAATGATAAGCGAAGAAAGACAGACAAAGAAACAAAAGAAGAGGAAGGGAGGGAGGGAGAGAGAGAGAGAAAACAGAGAGAAACAGAAAGACACAGAAAGGAGGAGGGAGGGAGGGAAGGGGGGAGGGAGGGAGCGAAGGAGGGAGGGAGGGAGGGAAGGAGGGAGGGAGGGAGAGAGAGAGAGAGAGAGAGAGAGAGAGAGAGAGAGAGAGAGAGAGAGAGAGAGAGAGAGAGAGAGAGAGGATTCCCCCAACAGCAAGCCAGCGAGGTAAAATGCCAAAAAACCTTACTTAGAAGATGAAACATTGTGTTGTGTCCTTTAGCACTATTATGGGCAGTCAGTCTGTTAGAACATATTGGGCGATTATAGGACAGTCTTTTCAGAGAAAGCCATGGGTTTCAACTTAGCAGTAACCATCTATCAATTCCTAAGATTATGCCATGATTTACTGTCAGAGCATCATGTATTTTCTGATTTTCTGCCTCCCATGAAACATTGTGCTTTCCTTTTCTATTGATGTATCAACTATAATAGTTACAAGCAGCTACAGAAAAATCAATAGTGAGCTTTCATTACTGTGTACATAAAGTAAAGAGAGCATGTTGCAAGGGAGTGAGGGCCTTGCCATTAAATAGTCACCAACATAAGACACCCAAGAAATTTTACCAGTTATTTTAGTCTGGAGAAAATTTGCAATGTCAATTCATTGGATTTTTTTTCCTATTCTTTTCCTGTCTGTCATTTTTCCTTGTCATTTCTTTTAAATTCATCTCAAGTAGACACCCCAAGAAAAAACAGATTTTTAGGGTTTGAAAGAATTTTTTTCAGGGTCTACTGTTAATAGAGTCAAGGATTTCTTTCTCTGATTTCCTTTTCATTTTCAAAAGTCAAACTGGCATTTTCAAAGCCATCCTTGTATGCACTATTTTGCAATCATTTTGCTAAGATCAACTGGACTAGGGGATCGGGGTTTGCCTGTGTTAATGTTCACTTAAAACAGTCCAAAACCAGAACTCTCCCACTGATTAAGGTAAATGGTGCAATAACCTGTGAGTTAAAGACCTGGATAAGCGATAACAAAGAGGACAAAAGAGTTCTTTCGATATAATGTCATATTGCCAAAGCTTATTCTGATTCAGATGTGGTTCTTTCAAATGTGTACCTGCACATGAATATACAAATACACATACATATATGTGTATGTATGTCATATTTATACCTCATGCATGTGTGTATGTTTATACATATATACGTGTGTACACATTTATATGAAGTGTGGAGTGTAATGTGTGCATGTGTATGTTTACAATGTTGAATTCCCTGTCAAAATAGCCCTTGGAAGAAAGAGGTCTGGTTCTTAAGCAATAAATCTCTTTATTCACCTTTGGGAATGCATTAGTGACCAATTAGTGAATGTAAATCAAGAATGCTGAAAAACAAAATGTATGAGCAGATAGTCTGGGATATGGTCAAGGTCCCTGGAATTCTCTTATGTTTCAATATCAATTTGTACAAAATGGATATGAAGATTCCAAAGCAAATCTTAATAAGCTTTTAATAGGCTCTATGGTATTTTTTGAGCTGGGTTAAGGTGAGGGAGAGATCTTAGATATCCAAATTCTCAATATTCTGGGGACGTAAGCAGACAGTGCCATTTGTTTGTTTGCCCAGTTAAGGATTTAGTAGATTTTTCTCTGACAGCAGCAGTCTGTAGAGATGATTTTATACCTCTTATTGTTTTGACCTATCCATGAAACCACCTTTCATTAAAGAGGCACTATGAATCTGAGAAACACAAATAATCATTCAAGGATGCATATCATGTAGAATTTAAGAACTCTTGTCTATTGTTGGTTTGAAAGTTTGTTAGCAAATATTAAATAACCCTAAGGAAAAATTCAATTTGGGTGGGGGTGGAGTTTGAAGGATATTAGAAAGAGGGATAAAAATTAGACTCACATTAGAAACGTACCCCCCCATCAAATAAAAACCTCAAAAAAGAAAACATTTGAAAATATGATAAAACTGGGCAACAGGTTTAATTCATAAGGACAGGAAACATTTTGGTAGATCTGTTTCTCAAGTTTCCTATCCTTTTTTGGATATTCCACCTTTCATCTGCCTTTTTTCTTTTTTTTATCTTTTCTCTTCTTTCTAATTTCCCCACTCTCCACCCTCCCACCCCACCCTATGGATCCAAAAGACTCAAAACTATAACAGTGTTTGGAATTATTCTATTGGCAGAATGTCATCATGAATGGCCATTCAGAATAGGTACTATATTCAGTGGTAAAAATTCTAAAGGATTTGTTCTTTAAGAGTAGGTTTCTGTGATAAGATCAGTCATCCTAAACCAGATACACCTTAGATGAAGAAATGAAATTCTCATCAGGTGAATTTTGATTGTGTAATTCTACAATCAAAAGGAAGTTCCTTAATAATCTCAGACAATCATGATACGGTCATAAATTCAAGGACTTGATTAGCCTTTGTAATTAACAGGCTACTGAATAATGAATACTAGCCATAAGATTGAAAAATGCCATTTGTAGTGATTAAATTGGCTACATGTGTTAAATTTGTTCTGATATTTACTGAGAGACATTTTCCAGGATAATTGGGAGTTCATTAAGAATTTGGGGGGAATGATTTTACATCTGGTCCTTTTTTGTGATGATGGTTTCATTCTTCTGAATCACATAAAAGATTTACATTTGGGTTTTTTAAATAGTCATTATAGAATCTATATTATTTATTGCTGATATTATATATCTATTCCCTATCTCACTCATCTTTGTACAGTGCACTTAAAAAAAAAGTTTTCACCCTACCAAGAAAGTCTTACTGATTTTTCCCAACATAAATAATCTTTCTCTGGTCTCAATGAACCAGTAATAAAGAATACACCATGGCTTCCCCAGGACTGCTTTTGGAAATATGTCCTCTTGCATCATCCTCAGCATTCTTCAGCATCCCAGAACTTTCTTTGCATGCTATAGTGTGCACTGCAAATTCATCTGTGACAGGAAGACCCAGGACAGGATGTTATGCACAATATGGGGCTTTCCAACTGAATTGTTCCAAGCACTTTAGGATCAAATGAATGGGAAAATCCAATAACAACAAGTTTGCCATAAATTACAATAGCTCCCCAGCAAAGGAGTTGGTTTTCAAACGTCTGTGTCTATATTTTTTTTGTATCTATGAGGGTGGAAACACCAGCATGTGGCAGTCACTTAATAATTGCTTATAATCTGAGTAATAAAAGGTACATAATATACAGTGACAACAGAGTTTTAAAGCATCTAATATCAATGAGAGTACAGATGGGTGCATGAACTGAAGAAAGTAGTAGTATTTAAAAAGGAATTTAGAGATCCTCTAACTCAGATATTCTTAAGCTGATGTCCATGAATTTTTTAAATATGTATATCTATATACAAATATGTATATCTATATACAAATATACATAAAGATATAGGTAACTTTATTTCAATATAACTTGTTGCCTTTGTATTCCTCTGTATTGTATTTAATTCATTTAAAAACATTATTCTGAGAAGTCCATAGGCTGCCAAAGAGGTCTATAACACAAAAAAAAAGGTTAAGAATCCTTCATGGATATCTCTCCTACCTATTTTACTAAAAAACTAAAACAGATGCATAGCAGCTAAAAGACCCCAACCATAAAGCTGGCAAATTCTGTCAGAATTACAGTCAATGTCCCATGATAGTCCCTCTTTGCCTCTACTCAGAGTAGAAACAAAATATAGGTGCACCTTAGGCAGTCTCAGAATTCTAAGTCCTCATCTGAAAAATTGAAATTCCATTTATTCATTCATTTAACCAGTATTTATTTAGCATCCATGTGCCAACTATTGTACTAGATACTGAGACTACAAAGGCAATATGAAGACAAAAAGAAACAGCCCCTTCTCTTGAAGAGCTTACATCCTTCTACAATTTTCTGTGGACAAGTTTCTATTCATAGCTTCACTGGAAGTCAATAGATGCAACTCAATTTATCACAAAATAAATAAAAATTTGTCAAAGAAAGTATAATGCTCTGACTTTAAAAATATGTACATTCAAAAATTCATGTGATTTTTTTTTTAAAAATCAAATTAAGAAGCCATCCACTTTGCACCATTCTGCATGTTATGCCCAGGTGGTCCACTACCTTTCATACCTATAGGTTGGTCTTTGCTTCTATTTCAATTTGAACAAAAATATTAGTAAATATTATGGATAATTACTAATGGCATTTTGTTTGATGAGTTGCATAAATAGAAAAAAATGGTCTAGAAAATTAGTAAAATGATATTAAAACATCTTCAATTAAAACTTGAGAGCTGCCTTTGTTGTCTTGACTATTTCCTATGATTTGAGACATATAGCTTAGGAAATTATTTCCTTAAATATTGCTTTCCCATTCATGAATCTTTAAGAAGTTCTTATGAAGAAGTTTTCTTTTATTCATGAAATATAACTCTTTAAGAAAAGTGAATTGTTCCAAGTTGATATTTTATTTGTATGCACATGTATATTCCATATATGTATAGGAGGCTGGAAAATCAAATATGGGTGTATGGCTGTGTATTCAGATGACAAATAACATGACATTTGGATCCCTAGTAGCTTTTTTTAAAAAACCAATAAAGTTGAAGTACTGAGAAAAAAAGATTATTTGGGATGTACATTGGGATATGAAAGAGAAAATGTGATATAAGTAGGTCAGAAAGGTTTGGGTTTAAATCTTACCTCTTATTACTATCTGCTGTTTAACCCCTAATCAGCTACCCATGCTAGCCTCTAAAACCCAAATTATAGATAGGTTGCTCATCTGCATAGATGGAGGGAGTTCCCTAAAGACAAAAACAAAATCCAGGAAACCAAAAAATAAAATAAAAATGCAAAACCCTAAACTTCTCAGAGGAAAAAAGAGGAAAGATATGGGATCAAGGTGAATTATGGCTTAACATTTTTATTCAAAATTGAATATTGAACATCATAAACATCACCAGCCACAAAACTTGCTCAGCAACTATGTACACATAGTTAATTTTGATGTTTAAGGTAAATCACTTTTAAGTCAACATATCCATAGCTCTATCAGGAGTCTTAGACTAACCTTTCTCATTCAATTCAATATCAAATTTAATTCAATTCAATTCAAATTCATTCATTTTTTTCCTCTTATGTGGTCGTTACTGTGAACTGTATCCTGTTTCTGCTTTTTTTTTTCAGTGTTTTATAGAGGTTTTGCTTTAGATTGCTTTATTTTCATTTATCTTCATTTTTTGTCTTAATTACATTATAGCATTCCATTATATAAGATGACTACATTCATTTAACCATTCCTATAAAACTGAAACATTTAGATTGCTACCAGGCCTTTTAGATATGACACAAAATGACATTGATGAGAACACCTTTGAACAGATAGCACTTTTTCTATTACTTTTGTTAACAATTGTTTTCAGGGTATTTTCTCACAGATGGAATTATAAATGAATCAATATGAATTATTTAAGTTGTTCCATAGCTAACTCAAAGCCATTGGTTTGGTTTAGTTTGGTTTTAATAAAGTCTCTTCTATCTCATTTATACTAATGAAAATTATATCAAATTTCTTTCTGTACTGTTGCCTCCAAAAAATTGTTCTTCCGGGTCCCCTGAATATTTGTACCCACTCTGAAATGTGCTGAGGCAGCTGTTAAGCCTGGGAGTTACTGTGTCTGGTTTTTACGTCACAGATGGTGTTATTTCCTATCCTGGACTTCCCACTGATAGCAGCATTTACTCATGATACATTTATGAAGGCAACAACTTTGCAACGAATTAGCTCTATGCTCTCCCTCAGAATTCTTGGCCAAGGAGGCTTGGGAGAAGTAATAGAGTGCCGGTTCTTGGGGTAGACCTACTAGGCAAGTCAGTCACCCTCATGAGAGCCACCTGAGGTAATCAAGAGAGCGAACGCCCAACAGCAGGATGATGCCTGTCACCTCTGGCAATCCTAGCCGTTCTCCAGATGTGATTTTTTTTTTAAAAGACTCAGGGTGGCTGTGCATTCATTCAACTACATAAGTAACACATTTTATTGTGGGAACACAAATATACAACAAAGTAACCCCCTTAGCATACCTCAGAGCAAAACCTGTTTCTGCCATTATCTTGCCCATACACACACTATTCTGCCTGCATATCTTATCAATTGGGAGCCACTTTGAAAGTCAGAAAAAGATGTTTCCTTTTGGTGACCCATCAGTGACCTACCTCCTTCCTTTCCATAGTTTGATAGGCAGTAGCAATCATTCCAGGGGAATAGCAGGAAATTCTCTTTATCCCTTCAGTATTCACTTTGGAATTCTAATGAATTTGCATTCCTTACTATTCTCCTAACTCATAAATCCATTCACTGACCAGCTCCAGCAGACTTTGGTTGCATGTTACAAACACCTCATGCCTCTAAGAAAAAGAGCACAATTTTACCAAGCTTCACATTTTACTGTGAGGTGGGTGCTCTGTGTTGCTCATTTTTCAGTCATATCTGACTCCTTGTCATCCTGTTTGAGGTTTTCTTGTCAAAGACTCTGGAGTGGTTTGCCATTTCCTTCTCCAGTTCATTTGACAGATGAGGAAACTGAGGCAAACAGGATGAAGTGATTTCACACAGCTGGTGTCTGAGGCTGTATTTGATCTCATGAAAATGGTTTCTAGTCACTGTGCCACTCAGCTTACCCGATAACTATGAAGTGCAATCAAATAGAAAATTTTCTGTTTGATTCTCACAGCCCTTACCCCTTTCCACCTTTCTCAGACTTTATCCATTCTTAGGTACTCTCCAATGAAACTGTCCTCCATCTTCCAGCTCTGAGAGGTTTTTACTGGTTATGCCCATTTTTTGGAATTTTCTCCCTTTTCATTTCCATCTTATGGCTTCCCTGGCTTCTTTTAATTCTCACTTAAAGTCTAACCTTTTGCAAGAAGCTGTTCCAGACCCTTTTAACCATGACTCCTTTTGCCCCTGACCTTATCTGTAATTTAACCTCTATATTTTATTTATACATAGTTGACATGTTCTCTCCACATCGTACTGTGATCTCCTTTAAAACAGAAATTGTTTTTGCCTTTCTTTATGTCCCCATCACTTAAGGACATTTGCTGACATATAATAGGCACTTAATAAAAGTTAAGTGACACACTATAGTGAGATTTTGACTTTGATTTTGGAGCCTTATTAAATCTGAGACCTATCTAATGCCATTCTTGTTTATGCCAGTGTATTGTACTTAGCACATTCTCTGGCACATAGTAGGTTCTTAATAAATGATAGTTTCTGACTGAGAGCCTTCTAGCAGACAACAAGATTCAATCTGGTGTCCACTTGGAGAAAACAAAGACCATCTGCTGGCTGCATCTTTGCCTTCAGCTGGCTCCATGCCTTCTGAGCTCTGTCTATGTGTTTCAGGGTAGAGACTCCCAAGAGCTTAAAGGGAAGGTGAAGGAATTCCCAGAGAAGTTATAATATCTTCAGGCTGTCTCCAGAATAATCCATCTCTCACTCAATCCCAGGAACTCTGGCAAGCTACTGGAGCATTTATGAGCAAAATGGGAATTCCCAACAACAAAATTCAAGACCTGATGGAAACAGGACATTAAGAGAGAATTCTTCTTTTCACAAATGAATATGCTTTAGATAGTGATCAGGAGGTATTAGAAACACACACACACACACACACACACACACACTGAAACCACGAATTTTACTTTTGTCTCAAGAATTGAACGTATTCTTGAAGAGCCCACCCTTCACTTGATGAGTCAGAATTTTGTACAATTTGAAATTATTCAGAACAAAGGAAGAGAAGTAGATATGGATAATCCAAACACTGGGTAATCCAGAATAGATTGTGAGACAACAGAGTCACCAAACTCTCTTGAATTTTAATTGGTAATTGCTAAGTAAAAGAATATGCACTTTATTTCTTTTGTTTCAACTTCAGTAGCTGCTACATACTGCACTGGACTGAACAATGGATTTGGCAACAAGAAGACCAGAATGAAAATCTAGCCTCAGGTTCTTACTAGATGTCTAACTCTAGAAAAGTCACTTAACTTCTATGACTTCCTCATTGTAAAACGGAATCAATAATAGCATCTACCAACCAGAATTGTTTTTGAGGATTGAATGAGATAATATTTGCAAATCACTTTGCAAACTTCATGGGCAGTGAATAGTGTGCCAGGCCTGTAGTCAGGAGGCCCTGAGTTCGAATTTGACCTCAGACATTCATTAGCTATGTAACCCTGGTCAAGTCAGTTAACCTATTTGCCTCATTTGTAAAATAAATAGGAGAATGAAATGACAAACCTCTCCAACATCTTTGCCAAGAAAACCTTAAATGGAGTAATGAAGAGTTGGATAAGACTGAATCAACTGAACAACAAACAATCGCAATCTTCACATAAATGCTATTATTTTTCCAACATTAAATAGAATGCCCGATACATACTAGGCACTTAATATATGTTTTTTAATTGACTAAACTGGATGGGAAACTCCTTTATAGAAAATCCTGGCACTTGACAGAGATCTCCAACTCATCAGACACTTAGGAACTGTAGCCTGGGGTGTTAGGTGGTTAAGTGCCTGCAGTCCAAACATAGATAAAAATATCACCAGGGCTAGAAGGAGTCACCTTGGCCATATGAACTAATCCCTCATTTTATAGATGCGGAAACTAATGTCTAAGGAGGTTAAGTAATTTTAGATAGGTGTTGAACACAGATCCATGGGCTCCAGAGTCTGTGTTCAATTCAATGTTCTATGTTGCCCCAGAGTGTCACACAGTAATTATTTATTAAATACAAAATTGGAATCTATTCCTTTTTGACTCCAAGGTTTCTGAGCAATTCTATCTCTCTAATTCAATGTTTATTATTTCCTAATATAAAATCTCATATAATCTTAGTTGCTTATGATAATTCAAAAGTTATATATGATAATAATGACTAACATTCATTTCATCCTTTAAGGTTTCTAGAGTGTTTTACAAATGTTAATTTACTTAATTGTCACAATTAAGTCACAACATCCAGGTAGATGATAATTTTACCCCCATTTTATTTAGATATAGAAACTAAGTCTAGCAAAAGGTCTTACTGACTCCAGGTCCAACTCTCTGTTCATTTTGTCAACTAACTGACTCATGTACAAAATTTTGGGAAATGATAATAACTTTATAGTCTATTGAGATTTACAGAGTATTTTCCTCATCATGATATTGTGAAACAGGTAGTGTAAGTGTTATCATTCCATTTTATAGATGGTAAAACTGAGAGAGATTAAATGGAAATGGGCTTGAATCCAGGTCTTTCTGACTTGGACTTTAGTGAAAATTAGTATCATCTCAAAAGGCCTTTTTTTGTATAATATAGTTTAGCTTTAAAAAAACTGGATATAAAAAGTTTGGGGGCTACAGTATGCACACAGTTAAAATATTTGTTCAAAATATTTGCTCTACCACATGTTCAAGTGAACAAAAGTGAACAAAAAAATTGATACTATGGATTTACTGTCTTTCACATACAAATATATGTCTCTGGGTAATTGGAAGAATTATTAATTTAAATTATATCCAAAATTGTTAAGAATTTTGTTTTAATGCCCTTGTTAGATAATCAGTTTTCATCAATGGATTACTCTTTACTTCCACCTCTTTCCCTTCGGCCCAATCCTGGGACTTTCTTTTCTTTTCTTTTCTTATTATTTTTTTAAAGCAAGTATTGGTCCACCAGCAAATGATTTTCTTTTACTCTAACCTAATCTTAATTTAACAAGAATTTTTCATAAGATAAATTTTCATAACTAATGTCATAACTAATAGAAATTCTGCTTGCCCTTTAATAGCACTTTTCCATTTACTCTACAAAATAACTAAGTCTTTTGTCTTGAGAATACAAGACTCCCCACATAAGACTTATGAAGCCATAGGATTATAACATACTAGAAGTTAAGGGACTTGGGAAAGAATCTAATTGAAATCCTCTCATTTTTAGGAAGAAACTGAAAATCCAAGTGGCAAAAGCTAAGTTCAAGGTCACTTAGATGGACAGCAGGTCTCTCTGCTTCTGATTCAGTGTTCTTTCTACTATATCTGCACAAAAATACATCCATACAGAGATCTCCAACTCATCAGACACTTAGGAGCTGTAGCCTGGGGTGTTAGGTGGTTAAGTGCCTGAAGTCCAAACATAGATAAAAATATCACCAGGGCTAGAAGAAGTCACCTTGGCCATATGAACTAATCTCTCATTTTATAGATGCGGAAACTAATGTCTAAGGAGGTTAAGTAATTTTAGATAGGTGTTGAACACACTAGGATGAATGAGTCTATAAATTGGGTACAACAAACTTGCCTTATTAGAATAATTCAGATAATTCTGAAAATGAAAACTCCTAGTTACAAAATTTTGTAAAGAAATACAATTAATACTACTCATGTATAGAATATATTAGAAAGATACAAAGATGTAATAAAGTAGCAAATTGAATAGTCATGTAGCAGAGTGGAAATGACAACAGATTGAATCAGAAAGCTTGATACTACTAGTGCCATCTCTGATATTAATGTTAGTGGGTAAATACTTAGGTCTCGGTTTTCTTACCCATAAAATGGAAAGAATAACGAACCTTTCTTGCCTAATTCAAAGGAGTCTTATGAACTAACCTAAAACCATGTGACATTAAAAAAATTTAAAAAACATTTTAGAAAACAAAAAAAAACACTATACTATTACTTAAAAATTAGTCACAAGAAAATTGCATTTCACATCTGGAAATAGGACCCATGATATCATCAGTGTCAGGATGAGAAACTCCCCTAATTACAACATTTCATGCAGATTATTAAGGAACATCTGAAAATGTGCATCTTTTCTTTGTTGATTAAAAAGTTATTATCTTAAACATTGCCATAATAACTAATGAACCAACCATTATCTTTGTCCATTTTTTTCTCCTTCTTCTTTTTCCTATCAAAGGAGGTAGTAATGCACCCATGACTTAGGAGAAAAGTCTTAAGGAAATATGAAAAACAAAACTTGCCCAAAGTAATTCAGCTACGAAAAAAGTTAGAGGCAGGATTTGAACTCAGTTCTTCCTGAAGTTAAATCTAGAGAGCCCTCCTCTATGTGATACTTCCTTTGCAACTCAAAATCATATACTGTGAATACAAAAAAACCATTGCAGTGTTTTCTTGAAAGTAAACAACTAGAAACAAGAAATATGACCTTTGGTTTAGGAATGACAATACAGTTTGGTATCTTAACATAATGGAATATTGTTATACAATGGAGAATGTCATATATGAAGAATACAGAGATACACATCGAATAAAGTAAGGAAAACCAAGAAAATTATTTGCAGAATGACTCAGCTAAGGGGCAGCTAGGTGGCTTATTGGATAGAGCCCTGTCCCTGGAGGCAGGATGACCTGAGTTCAAATCCAGCCTCAGACACTTAATAATGACCTAGCTGTATGGCCTTGGGCAAGCCACTTAACCCCACTGCCTTGCAAAAACAAAAACAAACAAACAAACAAAAAAGAAGACTACAAAGGTAGGAAGCAGCCAAGTTACAAAAGCTCTTTAAGAGCCAAACATATTATTTTATCTTTGATCCTGTAGATATTATAAGGTAACCAGGTAGCAGAATAAATAGAGCACTAGACCTGGAATTGAAAAGATCTGAGTTCAGAACAGACCTTAGACATTTACTAGCACAAAGCACTTGACCTATATCTGCCTCAGACTCCTATAATATGAAGATAGACCTATCTCCCAAGGGCATTATGAGAATAAAGTGTCTTAATATTTGCATTTTGCAAAACTCAAAGTGTTATATAAATGATAATTATTAGTACTACTATTACTACAACTACTATTGCTATGACTACCACTATTATACTACTACTACTACTACTATTTATTATTATTATTATTATTATTGTTATTATTATTATTACTACTACTACTACTACTACATTTTGGTCTTAGAAGTTGAAGGCACATTAAAAAAATTCCTAATTTCCTTAGTTTAAAAAAGCTACTCATTTTTTGCCAGAATTCTCTATCTTCATTGCTAAAGAACAAATTTTAGAAGAAAAATTATTTCAAATTCCCAATCAAAAAACCATATGTAAATTATCACAAATTTGTAATCAGTGGAATCCTAATAGGTGAAGTGTTTCTGAGCATTTCATGAGTTTTCTTCACTATTTATTCACAAAAACATAATATACTAGAACTGGGGAAAAAAGTCCCTAGAGAACACCAGGTCTACCTGTTTCATTCCTACTGCACTGAAGAAAATATTTCTTGCCCAACTTTTCTTCTTTAGCTTAACCAGTTTGTGGTTTAATTATTGTTAAAATATCAATATTTATTTTTCCAACTACTCTAGGAAAACTTCATATTCTGATTTCAAACTGACTATGAAATATTTTCAATATATTCAAATTGAATTCAGTCTATACTTCTGTACCTGTGCCTATCACTAATATTTCTGTCATTTAAATGGGATAAGAACCTTTAAGATGAGAATATTTTTGTTTTAGTTTACACATTGTTCAGCTAACCAAAGAGGGTTTTCTCCTTTCCTAACCCGTGCAGTTTACTGCATTTATCACTATCTCATTGAATATAATGATGTTGTTACAAATATGATTTATTTTACACCATACGCTTTGGGAAAGGAGCCATCTAATTGCCAAGAAATTCTTCCAGCATTGCATTCTTCAATGGAGTAGGGGAAGGAAAAAGAAGCAAGGATTTTCTTGAGGATCTTTGCCCATTCTGAAATTTTGGACCTTCCACACTGGAGACTTGCTGGTTGCTACGGAAAAGGGTATATCAGGACACCCAACAGCCAAGTCAAAAGGATCTTCCTGTATGCCAGAAATGGATTCATCAATGTGCCATGGAATATATATATGAGAATCTATGTCAACTTCATTTGTCATCTGCTTTAAAAAAAAAAAAAAAAAAAGGAAATATTTCTTGAAATTCTTTGAACTTGGGGCGGGTAGGTGGCGTAGTGGATAAAGCACCGGCCCTGGAGTCAGGAGTACCTGGGTTCAAATCCAGTCTCAGACACTTAATAATTACCTAGCTGTGTGGCCTTGGGCAAGCCACTTAACCCTGTTTGCCTTGCAAAAAAAACTAAAAAAAAAATTCTTCGAACTCATGTTAGTTTTTTCCCAAAAAAACAATTTTACCATTCTCTTTCATAGGCTATGGGCACCAGCTAGTATTCTCCCTGCTGCAAGACCTAAGAGATGAAGGAAAGACCATTCACCCAGCCTTCCATAGAAAATCCAATTCCAGAAATAGGGAGCTGCTGTCGGCAATCTTCACTACATTATAGAGTGTAGACTAACATGCACAATTTAAAGGAAGAGGTTTCTTTAAAATGCTGAATTATGAAAGAGTATTGATTATGCTGGCAGACTATATCTGTGGAGGCTTAAAATTTGAAGAAGGCTGGAAAAATGTAAACTGATGTTATAGTGACTCTTATTTCTACTCTAAGAACCACATCTTTTCAATTGGGCATAGATTCTTACCTATCTTTTCTTCTGATAAACAGAGACTTAGAATTTCAGCAAGCAAATCAGAGAAAAAAATCCAGATTTAAGTAAATGGAGCTGAAGTCGGCAGTTATGCACAAAGAAAAATAATATTTTAATTGGCTAAGCTAATATTTTATCCAAGTTCATAAAAGTTTGAAACAGAATAATTAAATGCAAATACAGTCTTCATCCCAAAGACCATAAGAATGCCTTTAAGCTAATATTTTTAACAAGAACTGCTCCACAGAGCTCTCTTGTAAATTTTATCATACCTGAGGCAGTTTTCCTCATTCGATTAGCTGGAAAGCTGAATTTATCCTGAGGCAAACCAGACATCTAGTACAGGCTAAATTCAACAACTGGAGCTTAAATTTGGCTTAATATATCCCCACTTGGATCTGCCTGTTTAATTCTCTTTCATATGATAACGTTGGTTTATTCATAGTCTGGACTTGCCACCTGAACAAACTGAACCCCGTATCTTATTCTAATAGAATAAGAAAACTTTGCAGAAACCACAAAAGTTCTTGAATGGAAATCAAATGCAAACTTGAATTTCAAAAAAAAATGTTTTGTGAAGTCACTACAAGGATGGATTGGGAAGTTTTTTCTCTGGGAGAGAACTGTTTTATTGTGTTTTTTATGAATGTGGATTTTTCATATTCTAGAGAGACAGATGGTCTTTGGATATGGCCCACTCCTCTAGAGGCTTTTCGGCTTTTCCCGGCAGCTGAACTTGAAACTTTATATGCCACCTAGTCCATCAAGAAACATTTGTATTTGTTCTTATTATTTCTGTTTTAAATAGTAATCTATTTAAAGAGGAGGCAGGAAATTATTCCTACACCCTACATCCCTTTAGGGCATCTAGTGCTGACTGAAAATATTCCATCCATATACTTACAGAGTTCATCTTTTTCTTTCTTTCTCCAAGCATTTTTATTTCAGTTTTCACTATTGTTTAATAAGTGGCTATTGTGTCAACATATGATTTGTTTCAATCCACAATTTTGAAACATTAGCATGGCCTTCCTTCCCTCCCAAATCTCATCACTAGGAATTCTAGAAAACAAATCACTGATTTGAACAATATATATACAATGGAATAGTGCCAATGTGTCATTTGATGCATTGCCAGGAAGAGGCATCAATTTGAAGAGAGACCAAAACAGAAATGGTGAAATTACTACTTTGGTATATCAAATCCAACTTTACACAGCAAAATATCCCACCTGCTATTTTATTCTTTCTTCTCACTTACCTGATACTATTTAGTCTTGATTTCAAAGACAATCTTTCCACTATTAAAAAACTTTAGTTGCTGAGTTATTTTGTCCCATCACACTCAGGGCTGGGTGGGAATAATAGTGCTTTTGTCGCAACAGCTCTGTTAGGTGTTCATGGTAAGAATCAGTATGGTCATTTTATAGATAATAAACTGAGACTCAGAGGGGCTCATATTTATAGTACTGCAAAGGGATAGGATTCAAATTTGAACTCAAATCTTTTTAGGTTTTAATGCCACATGTAAACTGTTTGGTCTCAATTCAGCACAAATTAATTAACTCCCACATATACCACATAACTGTTATCAAGATACAAAGTTTAAATAAGACACATTCCAAACATGCCTTCATTTTGCTTATAATTGACATAGAAACAAAGCACAAATGACTATTAAAGCTCAAAGCAGCACAAGATTTCTAGGACATATTATAGAGGCAACTGGTCTTCCCTCTACCAAAACCACATGGTAGAGTTCAAACACTTTTGGGTCACCCTGATTTGCTATGACCAAAAATTTGTCACCCTCTGGCAAATTTAGTTATGAGACACTGTGAAAATTATCTAGGTTGGTTTTTAGATAACACATACAAATATATATATAAATGACTATGAATCAAAATAACACACAAAAGGTTGAGATCTGAGGTAGATTATGACTGACCTCCAAAAGGAAATTGTAACATATGGGTTAGATTTTAAAGAATAGGTAGGAGTTAGACAAGCAGGGGAGGAGCATACTTTAGGTATAAGGAATGATGTGAGCAAAAGTGTGGAGGTGGAAAATGCTAGACATGTACAAAATAAAATACATTCAGTACATAGTTGATGGAGTAGAGTACTTGAAGAATGGAAAGTTGGAAGTGAAATAGATTGTGAAGGACCTTGAATGGTAGGCATAAAGGAAAACTTGGGTAGAAAGTAAGTAAAAAGGCATTCCGAAGAGAGGGAAGGGAATGAGAGAAGAGTCAGGAAAGGGGCAATGGGAGAATGAATTAAATCATAGCCTTAAATTTGGGACTTTAGAAGTGATTCATCTAACCCCCTAATAATGATGATGATGATATTTGTCCTTCATTCTCGATGAAGACCATGATATTATGGATGTGATGACATGCATGCACCTGACATACCATGATGTCATGACATGCACCTGAATTGGATAGGAATGACGGATTGCTGTGCTAAGTAGCCAGCCTCACTTTCTTCTTTGGAGCCATTTGGGTCTAATGACCAGATATGGATCAGGAAGAATAAAGGTGACACCGAGTGAAAGGCAATTAGGTTTAAATGACTTGCCCAATGTCACATAGTGTTAAGTCCCTGAGGGAATTTAGGTCTTCCTGACTCCAGGGCTGGTACCCTATCCATTGAACCATTAACATGGTGCTAATAACACCAAAATTGCAAGTTTAAGCCCCATACAGGCCAGAAGAACCCCCAAAACTTACAAATGAGAAACAAAAAAAATTTTCCCACAGAGCTATTAAGTGGCAAAACTTGAATGCCAATCCAGTTCCCCTGATTACAAATTCACTAATTTTCTCCTGCTGCCTTTAAAGCAAAACTTTTTTAAATTAGACAATAAAAGGTTTAGGGGGAAGCCAGGTGGCACATTGGATAAGAGCATCAGCCCTGGAGTCAGGAGGACAATAAGGTTTATATAAAAGGTTAGATGAGATGGAAAAGTAGATTAGGATTTGATTATGAAATATTCTCAACTGTATCCATAGACCTTAATGTAACCTTAAGGAATATATTCAACTTCCCTAAATGTATTTCTTTATATATAAAATAAAGTGATCAGAGAAGATGATCCCTATGGTCTCTTCTAGTTTTAATTCTTCATATCTTTCCCTCTAATAGCCATTTATTCATTCAACAAATTTTTATACATCTAGTCCGTCACAAGCACTGTCCAAGGTGCTAGACACAGACAAAAGCAAAACAGTCCCTACCCTCAGGGAGCTTATGTGCTCCTGGTGGGGAGGAGGGGGAGAGGGATAACAACATGTACATAGGTAAATCAAAACTAAATACTTGCAAAGTAAATACAAAATAATAGGGTAATGATGTGAAATATTTTTGACTGCTGCTGGTATTGGATATCTTTTATCAATGGTTTAGAACTACCACTTTCCAAAGCAAAGCACTTCATATTTCACAAACTCAATCAATAAATATTTCTTAGCACCTATTATATATCAGACACAATGCCTGGCACCAATGTTACAAATTAAAAAATGATATAATTCTTACTCTTATTCTAAGAATCCAATCAAATGCTATGGGAATTGTAAGTCTGCTCTTAGAAGTTCCCTATTTCTAGAACATGAAACTTCAGTAACAACAGCTATCTCAATCCCCTCTCTTTCTCCAAATTCTAGATCAAAATATACAGTTTTCTCCCATGGTGAAGTTACAGGACTTTATAGTCATGTGTCAAGTAGGTAGATCAATCCATCAATAAAGTAATCAATAAACATTTTATTAAGTGCCTTTCTAAACCAGGGATACAAAAAAAAAAAAAGACAAAAGACACTCTCTGCCCTTAGGGAGTTCACAGTCTAATGGGGGAAGTAATAATAAAGCAATATATACAAACAAGTTTATATGCAGGATAAATAGAAATAATCGAGAGGGAAGTACTAGAATTGAGAGAACTTGAGAAAAAAATTTCTGTAGAAAATGAAATTTTAACTAAGTCTTAAAAGGAAACCAGAAAAGCTAATTGACTGGGATGAGAAAAGAGAGCATTCCAGGCATAAGGGACAGTTAGAATAAATACCTGGAATAGAAAGATGTAATATCTTTTTTGAGTAACAGCCAGGAGGTCAGTGTCATTTAGTATCAAGGAATAAAGTATAAGAAGACTGGAAAGGTACAAGGGGACTAGTTATAAGAAGCTCTGAAAGTCAGGTGGTCTTATCTTTGATCCTGATATTAATAGGGAAGTTATTGAGTTGGGGATGACATGGTCATACCTGCACTTTGGGAAATGCTTTGAAATGGGGAAAAACTTTAGGCAGGCAGACCCACCAGCAGGCTATCATAATAGGCCAGGTATGAGGTGATGAGGGTCTGTACCAGAAATGGCAGCAATGTCATAGGAGAGAAAGGAATATATTTGAAATGTGTTGCAAAGGTAAAATCAACAGTCATTGACAAGAGATTAAAATTGGGGTGTGATGAGAGATAATAGGGAGTCAAAGATAACCCCTGAGGTTTCAAGCCTGAGGGACTAAAAGCATGATGTTGGCTTATACAGTAATAGGAAGGTAGGAAGAGGGCAGAGTTTAGGGGGAAAGATTATGAGTTCTATTTTGCACATATATCATTTAAGATGTCTACCAAATATCTACTGAATATCTCTTTGAGATATCTGGAAAGCTACTGGAGATGTGCAAATAGAGGTCAGCAGAGAAATTGGGAAAGGATGGATAGATTTGAGAATCATCAGCAATTCTATAATTAGGAACTGATGAGATCATTGAGTAGTATAGAGGGAGAAGAGAAGAGAAGAGGATCCAGGATAGAGCTGTATGAGACGTCTAAAATTAAGGACATGATTTGGAGAAGAGCCCAATAAAGGAAACAAAGAAGGAGTCATCAGATAGGTGGAAGGAGAACCAAGAGATAGTGGTATCCCAGAAACCCAGACAGAAGAAAATATCTAGGAAGAAAGGGAGAGTGCTATCAAAGGCTACTGAGATAAGGATAAGTAATTCTCAACATGACCCTAGCTGAGGGTTTTTAATTTCAGGTAGGACCCTATACTTATGGCAGAATGTATGTGTATGTGTGGGGGGGGGGGTGTACATGTGTACCTCCGATAGATGAAGTCTTCTACAACTGGAGGTAAACACACACACACACACACACACACACTCATATATAATTCCAGTAGACAAAACCTTCTACAACTGTCTTTAATCAAATATGAGATAAAAGTTTATTATGTAGATTTGCAGCAAGAAGAAAAGCTTCCTAGCAGATTCAAGGGTATTTCTCCCTTTTGGACCCATTTGGCACTCTGGTGAAGTCTATAGTCTTAGCAGAATAATGTTTTTTAAGTGAATAAAATGAAATTCATAGGATTACAAGAAAAGAAATTATATTGAAATTCATTATCAAATTATTTTTAAAAGTTAATAGACTGGGCGCGGCTAGGTGGTGCAGTGGATAGAGCATCGGCCCTGGAGTCAGGAGTACCTGAGTTCAAATCCAGCCTCAGACACTTAATAATTACCCATTTGTGTGGCCTTGGGCAAGCCACTTAACCCCATTGCCTTGCAAAAAAACCTAAAAAAAAGATTCACAGACTAAATTGAACATCTATAAATTAAAGTTGTCCCTCAATTCTCCTTTCCATATATCATACCTGCTGAGAGCATACAATCATTATATTAAATTTACAAACTTCACTATAGCTGAAATAACCTTTTATATTTTTATTATAGCTATAAGACTGTTAAACTCAAAGTCCAGAAACTGAATTTATATGTACAGACATTTCTCAAAGACAAGATAATTTATTAAGTACCTGATGTGGCTATTGGGATTTCTATTGGGGGATGTAACATTTACATAAGTAAATCCAAAGTATACTTGCAAAGTAACAAAAGAAACTATTAAGAGGGAAAGAGAGCTGACAACTATGAGAATCAGGAAAGGTTTCTGGAAAACACTATAAATACTTGCACTATGGATAAAAGTATAGTTGGATTGGATTTGTTTTCATAGACAGGGTATTGGAAGGAATGGGAAATATTTTTGGAGGGCAGCAAAATGTCTTTTCACCATGGAAAATTAGCTTCACTCTACATAATCCCTGAATGATAAATTCCTACCTTATTTAAATACCAAAACTGTCCATTTTGTGAAAAGGAAGGCAGACACCAGATGTGTTCAAAGCTTCAATGTGCTGGCAGGGACTGCCCAGATGTATAAGACTGAGGCAGAATCAGTCTCATAGATGAATAATGCCTATGCAAATTCATTTTCTGAGTTTTTCCCCCTTTTATTCCAGAACTACCCTCAAACAGCTATTATTATCCTGAACTGTTAACTCATTATTGTCATTTAAAATACATGTCCCTTTTTCCCAATTAGATCATAAAAGTACTTGAGAACTGAGACCCCCTTTTACTTCTTACGGGTGCTGCCCTTTATAGAAACATTTAGAATCAAATTTATATTTTTCCAAGGTACGCCTGTAAGGCCCTTTGGAACCAGAAGACTAATACATTGCCTTTGTTGGTACCACAAATTTATCTTGTATATGAGTTTCACACAAAGGTGTTTTGGCATTATTTCCCCAAATAGGCTTCAAGCTCCTTGTGAGCCAGGACTATCTTGCCTTTCTTTGTATCCCCAAGAAGTTAGTGCAATCCTGTCAAATTGTAGGCATATAATAAATGATTATTGACTCACTGACATCATCATTCAAATTCAAAAATCCAATCCAAATATAAACACAGAATTTTTTCACTCAAAACAGGACCTGGGGGGAAATTAACCAAAAGGTCTATCAGTGAAGTTGTAAGTTTTTCATGTTGGTGATTTTTAATGACTGCAGTAAAAATGTACCTTTTTTTAAATGAGGCACATTGGTGGGAAGAAATCAAGATTCAGGCAGATGTTTTGGTAACATTGTACTTTAAAACCAACATGAGTCACAAAATGGGTTCATTGGTTGTTATTTCTCTGGGTTGTGGCACAGTTAGGCTGTGTTTTTCTGTTTTATTTTTCACCAGAAATCATTACCCATGTGTGAGTAATAACCAATTCCTTCTGTCTGAGTTAGCTAGATTCTGGCTTGTTCTTTTCTAAATGATTTACCTTATTTCCAAAGTTTCCTCCCATACTTGATAGTATTTTTGTGAAGAAAAAAGTTGTCTATTTTTTTCTTTTTTTTTCTCCTAGGTAACATTTAACAAAGTTGTTGGGTTGTTTTTTCACTCACGTATTGGTTCTTGGCTAAACCAAAATAAATAACTGGACCTGTTATTTCTTTAATATAGATAACTGTGGTAAGGAAACTCCCTCTATCAAGTCAAGTCAGCATCTTTCTATTCAACTTCTAGTATTTTTGAGCTGCCTAAGAACAACTAAGTGACTTGCCTAGAATTGAAAAGAAGTGAATAATATATTCTATGAAGGTATTAGAAATGGGGATGGGAGGAGGGAAGAATTCAGTGTTTATAAAAATCTAGGAATCCACCTTTTTCTTTTACAATGTAAACTAATGCAAAGTAAAATTGAAAATCTGCTTTCAGTAAATCTGGAGGCTGCCATGAAATTCAGATCTAACTTGTATAGTTCAAAAAATATATGTGTACATTAACCCCATTGTCGTGTAAAAAACCTAAAAAAGAAATATGTGTGTAAGACCCATTCCATGTATTTTCTTTTTTTTTTTGAAGGCAATGGAGTTATGTGGCTTGCCCAAGGCCACACGGCTAGGTAGTTATTAAGTGTCTGAGGTAGGATTTGAACCCAGGTACTCCTGACTCCAAAGCTGGTGCTCTATCCACTGTGCCACCTAGCCACCCCCCACTCCATGTATTTTCAATGGTTGTCCCTGAAGCCTGAAATTCTCTTTTCTCATCTCCATTTTAGTGTTTAGTCTTAGCTAAAATTCCTCCTATGACAAGAAACCTTTGCTGATTCCCCTTAATGTTAGTGCCTTTATTATCTTCAGTTTATTCTGAATATATCTTGCTTATATATAAGGATTTACATATAGTACCTTCATTCATGAACTATCTTTTGCCTTTCTTTGTATTACTAGCAGTTAGCACAGAACATCCAGTAGGCACTCAATAAATTTTGCACAAACTTTCCAATGATTTTCAACAAGAGTTTTTCTGGTGGAAAATCTGAAGGATTAGGTCCTGGACATTTAATCTTAAAATTTTGAATGATACCATCTACTACTAAAAAATTCTATTTTTGGCACTAATATTCAGAGAGGAAATAATCAGGGTTTCTTAAAAGAAAATAGCCATTACTAGGAAGTTTATATTTGGAGATGTAGTTTAATGGTTGCATCCAACTGAATATGCAAATTATTTTCTGGTCTTAATACAGACCAACTGTTAGGTAATCTCCAAATTGTCTCAGTTGTCTATGAGTTGGGCAAGAGTCAATCATTCAGAAAATATTAAAATAAAATAAAATGATTCCTCTGCATGAAGAATTGGAGGCATTTTAGGAAAACACACACACACACACACACACACACACACACACACACACACACACAGACACGCTCAGGGTTATGGTGGCAACACACAGCCCAATTCCTGTTTGGATAGCCCTGCCAACAAAGAACAACACACAGCAGGGGTTCGGCATTCATTCTGTTTCAAAACAAACCCCAGTTCAACCAAAATAGAATCTGATGGTAGATTTGATAGGAAAGAGAATCATGGGAGAGGGAAAAAATAAAAACTTTAGTTTATTGGGAAGAAATCATGTGAATCAAGCTACAAATTCCTACTAATTGATAGAAACAAACCAAGACAAAGATTCTACTATCAAAAAATTTAAGTACTTATAGTCTGACCTTTGATATTTCAATAATATATACTGTTTATTCACTGAAAAGATATGGGATATTAGCAGGCATGATGCTTAAAGGTTTTCACCAATGATTAAATTCAGTCTTTTATAATGAAAGTGGGGCTGCCTTTGAAGGTCTACATGCCTCATTCATTTCCTTACTAGAACACTAAATGTGGAGAGCTAAAACTACATGGGAATATGGTAGTCACATTATAAATTCACTTGCCAAATTCCAATAGCCAATGGAAAGCTCAACTGTGGCTATATACAAAACAATACAAAAAGTAGTGTACTTTGTTTACTCTTAAAAGAATTCAGCAATTCATGCAGATATATAACTTCAAAGGCAGAAGTGGATGCTTATGGATATAGAAAGAAACAAGGCCTAATTATAAATTATTCCTTAATGCTATTCCAATGTGGACATTCATTTGAATTTGGAGTTTTCCTTTCTTTTTTGTTATTAATGCATTTTACTTTTTATGCCATAATTACTTCCAAATAATCCCCTTCTCCTGGCACTGTCTCTTCTAACAACAACAAGAAAAGTTAAGCAAAACCATCTGAGCAACCGTGACAGATAGCATATGTAATATTCCATACTAGACACCAACACTTATCTACCAAAAGCATGGAAATATGTTAGGACATCTGCCAGTTAGAAAAGATATTAAATATAGCATTTGATCTGAGTTCTATTGTTTTTAGTGCTATGAATTATTGTAGGCTTTGGGTATCTGGTTTTCCCAGGTCTGATATCTTTGCTCTGCATCAGTTTATATAAGTTTTCCAGTTTTCTCTAAATTCCACATATTTAGCATTCCTTATGGGCCTTTAGAAGTATTCCTCTACATCTATATACCACAAATTCTGCCATTCCTTTCATATACCATATACTTCAAAAGTATAGAATGTCAAATTAGGAAGGGATCTTAGCAATCTTCTCTAGTCCCTTCATGTTCAAAGAAAGAAAATGAGACTCAAAACAAGGTGAAATATTTTTCTGATTCTCAGTTCAATGCACTAACACATGTTACCTTGAGAGACATTCCTTGATTTGGGTACAAATGTGATGAGAATAATATAAAATACTGAAGAAACCTGTAATATTTTTGTATTCTGTATCATGGGTGACCTGGAAAAATGTGTTCCCCAAATTAGTAATAAAGATTAATAGGTAGGGGCTGCTGGGTGGCGTAGTGGATAAAGCACCGGCCCTGGAGTCAGGAGTACCTGGGTTCAAATCCTCTCTCAGACACTTAATAATTACCTAGCTGTGTGGTCTTAGGCAAGCCACTTAACCCCGTTTGCCTTGCAAAAACCTAAAAAAAAAAAAAAAAAAAAAAAAAAGATTAATAGGTAGATAGAGATATTTAAATTGACACTTGGAAGTTGATCTGTCATCTCATATATTCTTTATGATTGAATCAGATATTCTTCTTAGGTACTACAGCATTGTTTTCTCTCCTATTAATACTAAAAATATCACCTACAAAAATATTCTTCTACTTAAGGAGCACACACTGCAGGGAAAATAATTTTCTTTCAAAACAATGTACATACAAGCATGCATATGCATACATGCATACACATACAGATTCATGTACATTGTTGTTCTTCATTCAGTCATGTCCAACTTTTCATGGTCCAACCTGTGGACCAAAGCATGCCAACCCCTTCTATCCTCCACTATTTCCAAAAGTCGTACTGTAAATGAGTTATTTGGCAATGATACTGGAGTGGTTTGCCATTTCCTTCACCAGAGGATCACCTTTTGTCAGGACTTTCCACTTTGACCAATCTGTCTTGGGAAATCCTGTACAACACAGATCGTAGTTTCATTAAACAACACAGGTCTCTCTACCATGACAAGGTTTGAATCTAGAAGAGGCTTACACGTGTATGTAGTGGGGTGAGGTAGGAAGGAGAGCATACTAAGCTTGTATTCAGGAAGACTTGTTTTCCTGAGTTCAAATCTGACCTCAGATACTTCCTAACTGTGCAACCCTGGGCAAATTCCTTAACCCTGTCTGCCTCAGTTTCCTCATTTGTCAAATGAGCTGGAAAAGGAAATGTATCTTTGCCAAGAAAACCTGAAAAATGGGGTCAAGAAGAGTTGGCCACAAGTGAAATGTCCAAACAACAGAACACACACACACACACACACACACACACACACACACACACACACACATATAGCTATGAATATACACACACATATATGTACAGGCAAAATATATGTACCATGCATATATTTGTGTTTAAACATTTGCTTATCTGTTTAGATCCTCAAAATAGTCCTTTAAGAAAGAGGAGACTGAAGTTAACAGTGCTTATGTATCCTGTCCAAGGTCAAATGACTAATCAATAAACAAGCATTTGTAAAGTTTCTTCTGTAGCTAGGCAGAGGAGATAAAAAGACAAAAATGAACCCGTCCACGCTTTCAAGAAACTAAGTGTATTAAGAGATGAAATTCAAATCCTGGGCTTCCTGACTCAGAAACTCATGCTCTATCCGCTACATCTTGCTTTTTCTCTATGTAAACATTGTACAGCCTCCCCTAAAGTCCCAGTTTTACACCTCATCAGGGAGTATTAGCAACCCTGAGTTCTCAAAGATTATACTAATGGAATGTGAATTTTGACAGGTATTACAAATCTGGAAATGCTTAAGGTACTGGCCTAGGACTAAATTACATTTATGTAGGCCTAAAATCAGTTGAGTTAACTTTGGAGACATTTATCACACAGTGATGGCTTTTTTAGATACAGCAATTCCCATATGTAATTTGACACGGTATTAACTTCTTCTATTGAAGAAATACCTCCAATAAAATTACTAGTTATTAAAAATATTGAAATTTGCTGTACATCTAGTTTTGTGGATGGATTGAGTTAAAGTCTAAACCTGACTCACCTTGGTCTAGATAATATTGACATTAACTTGATATTAACTAAAGTCAAACCTAGAAACAAGGATAAAAATTTGTACTCAATCTTGTTCCATATTCAAGCCTACCAAAAAAATGGTAGACATTATTTAGAGAGGGGAAGCAATCCAGTGAAGTCATGAAAACACTAAATTTTAGTCCAGGTTCTACCCACTTATAAGACATAGGGTAGCCTTCTTAACTCCTTCAAGACAAACTGTTCTTAATTTGTGAAATAGGAATAATATTATCTTTATTATCTACTTCACAAAGTTCCTACCAAAAAAAAAGCACAAGGTAAGTTATGCTTTATTTCTATTTATTTTTAGAGAAATAGAATGTTATGATGAAAAGAATGCAGGATTTCTAATCCAAATCCTGAAACATCTCTGAGCATAGTTGTTTCATTTATGAAATGGAGAAAATATCACTTACTTAGCTAACTCACAGGACTGTCAGAGTGAAAACATTGTAAAAAAGTGTCCCAAAAGTCTTAGGGCAATCATTTCAGTTATGTCCAATTCTTTGGGACCCCATCTGAGATTTTCTTGGCAAAGATTGCTTTGTCACTTCTTTCCCTGGGTCATTTTATAGAAAAAGAAACTGAGGCAAAAGAAAATCAAGTACCTTTGTAGCTAGTAAATCAGTTTTGACCTCACGAAGATGAATCTTCCTGATTCCAACCCCATCTTGTAACCCTGGACAAATTATCTAGTGCCCTCAGGCAACTAAAATAATAAGTTATATATAAATTTCTGAAATCAGCATTAGTAGAGAGATAGACAAACTTCCATGCAGGAGTTCCCTATTCCAGTGCAATCACACTTCTGTACACCTCTTGCCCAAAAAAGAATAGAATAACAACATTTCAAGAATATAGAACTAGCTTCACTCAGCACCCACACACAAAAAGAAAGGAAAAATTATTTCTCTAGAAAATATTTCTATAATTTATTCAGAACAACCATTCTTTAAAATTAGTATCCATGTCCTTACAGCAATGTCATGTCATTTCTCTCCCATCTCAGGAGTTGTCAAATCAGTGAGCCTTCTCTGGGGACAAATTACTATTTGTCATATCCTTTTCTTCTGAAAGTCTCACAAAGGGAAAAAAGCTTCCCTGTCTTTATACATTATCGAACTTTCCAACACAGGAATTTAATGTCTAAGATAAGAGAAGAAATGGTCTATATATGTTTTCTCTCTCTGTGAGTTAGCTCCAATTTATCCTGTGTGGATCTTGTTTGAACAGAATTGTTTGCATTTTGTCTCTTCAATTAGACTCTGAACTCCTTAAGGGCAGGGACTATAGTTTGCCTTTCTTTGTATCCCCAATAATTAGCACAATGTCTTATATGTAGCAGGTGCTTAATAAATAACTGTTGACTGGTCCTCCCATGCTTTATCCTGGTCATACTATACCTAAGACATTGTGTTCAAATCTCACCTCTCCATGTGAGGATGATTGCAAAGTTGAAAATCTAGAACATCCCCAGAGCAGGGTGGTGAGAGGATTGTAAACTATGATGAATTAAGGCTTCATACAGTGAGAGCAGACTGGAAGAGAATAGCATGGCTTTCTTCAAATATCTCCAGGGCTGTCAAGAGGAAAAGGTATTAGGCTTCTTTTGCTTTGTTCTACATGGTCAAACAAGGAGCAGTGGTTTCAGAGAGACATGTTTTTTCTAAATATCAGGGGGGGGGGGAGTTCTAACAAGTAGAGGTATCCAAAAGTAATGGGCTGTCTTCTTAACTGGAAATTTTTAAAATGGAGACTCATAAAGGCTAGGTAGAGGAGATTTCTGTTCAGGTAGAGGTTGGATGACATTTCCTCTGAAAATTCTTTGAAATTTAATATAGTTTTGAAATAGACTTTTTTAAATGGACAAAGCAAAATATTTCACTTTTGAAAAATTTGTGTATATAAATATATGTGTGTGTGTGTGTGTGTATGTATTATGCATATATTTTTTCAGTTGAGACTCTGAAAAGTTTCAGGATAGAAGCCCTTGTTTCAACATAGAGGCTCCAACACTGAAAAAAGAGCATTGAATGGGAATATTTACTGACCATGCCAGCAAGAAAAATGCTGCTACTGACCCCTCTGGAGCCAAAAAAAAAGTGTCTTCATCTTCAGAGAGAACATAAATTCCAGGCATGACAGAAGAGCTAGTGCAGTGCCTTGTAAAGCATGTAATATATTCAAGAAGACCTAAGGGTTTACTCTCCAATAAGGATGGAAAAATCTGTGAGCCCCACTGTGAGCTCATAGTAAGGCTGTTTCATGTAAAAAAAAAAAAGTTGGTAATTAATCCCTGAGTGAATAAAGTAGAATAGATGATAAGGAATTGTTACCTAGAGTAGCAACACCAAATGCTCTTTCTAGTCATCAAAATTTAAAGGTTGTAGAAATTGGTGTGTGGGTGCCTATTTCTACTTATGGACAATTTCTAACTTTTGTGACTTCGAATGTGTAATGCTATCTTTCAACATTCTATGCTTTCAATTTGTATTAAATAGAGCTTACATAAAATTCAAAGGAATGTGCAAAGCCCCAAGTGCAAGAGACTTTGTGATGCTGGAGGAAAAATAAAAAATCTCCATGCAGGCTTGGAGGATTTGGGTGCTATAAAAATCAATAAATCACTTCTCATGATCATGAGTCTCATTCCCCAAGCCAGATGTGATACACCGCAGTACCAAATGGAAACTATACTCTAAGTGCTCATCAACATTTAAATTTATTTTTCTAAGGAATTCACCACTATGTAATTATTTTTCCAGAATTTATGCTTTTGTTTTCTCAAACAATTCATTGTCAGTTCCTTTGAGAATTTCTCCTCCTGCCGGAATCCTTTTCTAGATTAGTTATGGTTCTCAAGGATCTCAGAAACCATTAAAAGGTTAATACCACAGGGACTTGATTTGGAATATGAACAATTTAAAGGAAATTATTAACATTTTCAGCTTCTACAAAAGGGGGTACACCCAATCCAGTTGTGTTAGTAGGTCTGTGCATAGAATACTGGACATGGAGAAAGTTAAGACCTGGGTTGAAATCCTGTCTCAGATACTCACTTATTGATACTCCAGAATAAGATGGAATTCTTCAACTTCTTGCATTGATTCTGAGGGAACAACTATATTGTCATCAAGAAGCTGATGCAGCTTGGAGCCAACTGGACCACAAAGTAGAACCTAGAAAGAAGCAGAGTAAGTCAGTAATCTCTCTCCACCTCAGTTTTCCTTCTGTTAAAACAGAACATATAAGGGGCAGCTAGGTGGTGCAGTGGATAGGGACAAGCCCTAGAGTCAGGAGGACCTGAATTCAAATCCAGCCTCAGATACTCAGACATTTACTATCTATGTGACTTTGGGCAAGTCACTTAACTACAATTGCTCCACCAAAAAAAAAGTCCTATTTTCTCTAATGATTGTAAGTCATGAATGAGATAATATCTGTAAAGTGCTTTGCAGACATATATAAGTTTGATATTATTATTATTATTTGTATATTAATAATGATTACATGAGTATTACAAGAAGCAGCATATAGGCTTAAAAGAGATGTTAGATTCTAGGGGAGATGAAGTGGAAAGCTTAAAAGCAATATAAGTTAGAAACCATCTCACTGGAGATGGTTGATTATAGGTCAGTACTTTTCTCCTTATATTTTTAGGGTTTTACATGTCATCCAGACAAGAGTTGCAAGTCATGACTTTTCCAATACAAGTTCACATTCTACATTGACCCATCCCCAAAAATTCTGAATTGGGTGATTTCGAGGTCACTTGAAACTGTCAGTATATATGTCAGTGTACAACATTTTATACAAAACAAATGTGCAAAAAAAATCCATTTTTTTGAAAGATAAACAAGGGTGAGTCATGATACAAAAGTGTTTACTCTGGGAATTCCTTTCACTAACAAAAATCCTTTTCTTTAAAACTTCCATCACTTGTTCTTTTGTTATTGTGGATATGCCTTCCACCAGCAGAAAACACAACCATTCTACATATTACTAGATGAACTTATAAAGTTGCCACTGCCAAAATATGAATCATCCTGTAGTCAATCTGCTGGTGACTCTGATTATAGCTAGACTAATGGGGCAAGAGCAGCTAGGTGGCACAGTGGTTACACTGGAGGGTGTGGAATCAGGAAAGCGTGAGTTCAAATATAGTTTCAGACACTGTATGGCCCTAGGCAAGTCACTTAATCCTATTAGATGAGCTAGAGAGGGAAATGGCAAACCACTCCAGTATCTCTACTAAGAAACTCCCAAATTGGATCACAAAGAATCAGACCCAATAAAAAACAGAACAACAATACTGGGGCAACAGATAGTTTACCACACAAAGTTCTGCTCAATTAACTGTAAAAGCTCTCTATGAATCAAAGACAAATTCCTCTCTTTGGCACTGAAAATTATTATTTGGTTCCTACTTTCCTTTCCAGTTTTATTATACAAATTTTACATTGTTTTTCAAACCTGTTTGACTCTCTATTACCCCATTAGAGGATTCCTTGGCAAAGATACTAAAGTAGCTTGGCATTCATTCTCAAGCTCATTTACAAATGAGGAAATCAAGGCAAATCAAGGCAAACAGGATTAAGTAGGGGCCACTAGGTGGATAGAGCACCAGCCCTGGAGTCAGGAGTACCTGAGTTCAAATCCAGCCTCAGACACTTAATAATGACCTAGCTGTATGGCCTTAGGCAAGCCACTTATCTCCATTGCCTCCCAAAAATCTGAAAAACAAAAAAAACAGGATTAAGTAACTTGCCATAGGTCATACAGCTAGTGTCTAAAGTCAGATTTTGAAGTCCTGACTTTAGGTCCCACACTGAACCACTGAACAACCTAACTGCCCTTAGTACACATTACTCCCTTTAGATACTTTTCAGGTTAAGCCAAATTGGCTCGTTTGTTCCTCTCCCATCTCCACGTCTTTGCAAAGACCATCCTCCAAGACTATCCTTCCAAAGTCTGGAATATTATTCCTCTTCCTTCTCACCTCCACCTCTTAAAGTAAGTCCCCAGTTTCCTTTAAACTCAAATTCTGCATTCTACCAGGGACTTTTGCTAATCCCACAGTTAATACCCTCTCCTAAGAATTACATATATATATATATATATATATATATATATATATATATATAGCCAGTTACTGATTAGTGAAATTACTTAATCCCATGAAATGGTATTATATATTCAAATTCACTGTATTTGAAATAATAATTATGAAAAATATGATGAATGATGAATACTTTTGATAAATGAAAGTCAAATTATTTTGGTAAATAACATTTATGGTAAATAATATATATCATACAAATTTAAATAATGCAACTTCAGAATGATTAGTTATTAGCATTAATCAGGACTTAGTTGTATTTCTTTTGATAATTTATGTATATGATATTTCCCCTTATTCAATATGAGTTCCTTGAGGGCAATAATGATTCATTGATTGTGATAGAAATATATGCCCTGATGATACAGCCCTTGAGAACACAGAACCACTTTCAACCCAAGATGAGGTTTGAAGAAGGATATCATCAGAGCAAATTTCTCCATTTGCATTTTAAGTCTTATTTGATTATAAAAGTTTGATTTATAAGCAACTTTCAGGAATGGATCTGTTATGAGCAACTTTTCAGGAATTTTCAGAAAAACTTTAATTGAATTTTTTTTACATCTTATTCTTACAAGATCAAAATGATCATGTATCTATTCTTCCCAGATGATATGAGAAATATTCCAGACATTTAACTGTATGTAACATGAGTTTATAAGGAGAGTAAAGAGTAATTATCCAACAAGACGTATTTTTCCTCTTTTCCCCAACAGTTTGAACTTTGAAATGGATGCCTCAAATGCCAACTCCCTTTGCCTTTGGAGATATAGGAAAAAACAACCAAAGAGTACATTTAGTCAACATACCTATATGGTACAATTAGTTCCATGATTTCTATTACAGGTAATAGAAAAAGATATGGCAATTGCCTGAAAAGGAAGATAGTTTTCTGAGCTCCGGTCAAAAAGATCCAGTGGAAATTGAAGAGAATTTAACTTCAATGGACAGAAATTGCATGTTTCTCTTCAAATAATGATGTGAAGTATAGTACCTGGCAAATATTAGATACTTAATAAGTGCTCACTGATTGCAAAAGGAAGAGAAATGGAATACTTTCCCAGCTTTGGAAATAAAATTACTAGGCCTGATCAGCTTGTCAGTCATTTTCAAACAAAAATTTTAAAAGGGTTTTAAATACCTCATAGTAAATAATTTTTTAACCATAGGGTTTATTTCCCAGTGAGCTTTTTGATTTTCTTTTGTGTGAATTTGTTTGGCATGAATCCTGTTCCCCCTTCCCCAGTTGCATAATTGAAGCTTAGAATTACATTTATCAAATAAAACAAGTTTCAAATGCTCATTTTTAAATAGGCCACTATTTATTTATCTCACATGTTCCAGTGGATAAATTCCTACACCCTCCCTAGTCATCCATTTGACTGTTATTCATTCTGCTTAGCCTGTGAGAATTTCTTTCATTGTAACATAAACCATTATTTTATTTTATCATTAAAAGTAACTCATTTCAAAGTCACTATAATATTTGATATTACTTGTTTTCTTTTACATCTTCCCACAGACAGGTCTTAAAAGTTAGTCAAATCCTGTCTCCTATAGGATGGGTGAAGATTAGAGGGAAGAATTTGCTGAGAAGAGAATCAGAATTTCAGTTGGAAATTTCAAAATCACGTTCACCCTCTCCCCCCTCATACAATGTGACTGTCCTGTATCATTGATCAGCTTAGCAAGACCTTATAAACATTATAGAAAGTGTTTGTAATATTATTGTAAAAAGCATAAGGAGAACCATAGATTTGAGTTTTTGTATTATACTGGGAATTGTGATGTCCTCTCTAATAGGATGGGTTTTTTTTTTCTTTATCATTTACATTTGACAATATCTAGTCAAGTCTTTGAAAATACACACCTAGAAAAATTAAATCTTTACAGCCTTTCCTACACAGAGGAGCCAAAGGCAAGATGATTAATTCTAGAATGCATGAGAGGCTTCATTTTGCAATTAATGAAGAATGAAATATGTTTTTAAAAACTGTACACAAATTTCATAATATGGGTTGATTTGAGGATTCATATATAATCAAGAAGGAAATTGACAGGAAAAGAGTGGTATAGGGAATCATTCATAGAAAGACATTTGAAATTGAAAGTATCTTTTATCTGCTGGCTATAGCTGAATATAATTATGTGCATTTGTCTATAGAAAGGGATGTAGATGTGAGAATTCTCCAGGCTTTTCGACATTTTGAAAAATTATAAATACTGTTTTATGTTGCTATTTCTAGAGAACTACATTCCAGAGTAGGGAGTGACTTTTATGTATCTGGATATACTGAAAGTAGGATGAGTAGTAATATCACATTTATGGTATACTTTAAGGTTTGCAAAACCCATTTACATATCTTATCTGATCATTTAATCCAGGGGTTTTATCCTGACATTGCACTCTGCTATTTGTCTGTTGAGTTTAAATACCATACTGAGGTGCAGCCTCCCAATAGTGGACTTTGTTTGCATCAGTGATTATTTGAGGATCTCATTAATCCACATAGACAAACATATTTGATTCTACCAACCCCATTTTGAAATAAACATCAGCTCTGCATCTCACATTACATATGTTTATTTATCTTAATATTCAATTCCTTCACTGTTTTTAATTTGGGATGGAGAGCTGAAGAAGGGAGATGGAGGGCACATTGATACAAAATTAAAGCCAAAAATGTAAACACTCAAATCATTCTGGACACATTTCTCCAGCAACTGTAAACCAATCCTGTTGTGCATAGTTCCAGAAAAAAGTAAATTCACATATCTATACATACACATGAATTTAATGGTATGTACTGCAAAACCCATGTATGAGAGAGTAATGGTTCCTTTGACAACCATTAAGAGAGTTGATTGGATTTTGTGCATTTCAGCTTTCAACAAGAGTCCTACTGATTTTGCCTCAGGATCAGATAGCCCTAACTCTTTTCTATTTATCTTTTGCTTTTGTTTTTGTAAAGAGAGAAAGGCTATATCTGCTTACTTCACATGTGAACAAGTTTGGATTTATTTGCATGTGTGTGCAACTACACATATCTGCATGCATACATACATAAACAGAAGTGGCTTTCATCAAAGAACTTTTCAATGAGCTAGATTCACTCTGTCTTTTATTTTAATATTTATTGTGTCCCCCAAGGCAGAAATGCCCTAAAACAACTATAGATGGCTACTTGGATTAAGGCAAAAGGAACTTCAGGGCCCATATTCCCTACATGAATGCTGAGGTACCCAAAGAGAAATGGAGAAGCTAGTTTTAGGTTAAAGGGCACTGTCCTGTCCTGTTATTTTGCCGAAAGGACAAGGCTTTCATTTTGCAAAGATCATTAGTCACCAAGATATATATTTTAGAGAGTTTCTCATAGGGAAGATTATGTTGGCAGTCACTGGAGTGTACCAGATGGTTCATTAGCATGGGTTAGACAAGTCAAAGGCTTTCAGAATCATTTAGAAAATGTCAAACAGAAACAAGAACCCTGTCACTTTTTATTAGAATTAACTACATCATACCCTGGACACAGATTTCACCTTGGGTCAGAAAAATTAATACAGAATTATATGAATTGTGTAATATACTGGGTTAAGATGGGTCTTTCTCTGGGGACTCATTTGCTGGCAATATATTATGGTCCCTCTACTTTAGGAATCCACAAACCCTTCCCTTTTGTAAGATATGAAAAGAGTTGACCTTGCTCAAAATCCATTGGTGTCTAATTGATTTGAGGTATATGCAGAATTTCAACAAGATACTCTGCTCCGCTTCTTTTGTGATCCTTTTCCCCCCAAGAAGCCTGGTGAGTGGGATTTACTGAATATTCAGCAGCATGTAAAGTATGCTTTATGTCAAAAGAAAATTGAACACAAAGCTTTGGTAAACAGAAATTAAAATGCAATTGAAATGGTGTGATTTCTTTTTTTTTTTTAAATCCAGATGTCAAAAACCTTGAGAACTTCCAGCTGGTGGAAGGGGTTCAAGAACAAGTGAATGCTGCATTACTGGACTACACAATGTGCAACTACCCACAACAGACAGACAAGTTTGGACAGCTTCTCCTCCGGCTACCAGAGATTCGGGCCATCAGCATGCAGGCTGAAGAATACCTCTACTACAAACACCTGAATGGGGATGTGCCATGTAATAACCTCCTCATTGAAATGCTGCATGCAAAGAGAGCATAAATTCTTCCCTGCCCCCAAGAGCTTATTTCTGCTTTCAAAAAAAAAGCTGAAAAAAAAAAAAAGGAAAGAAATACTCTGGACTGCTCCAAGCAACGCTAATTAAAAACTTGGTTTTCAGACACTGAGAAAATGGTATAATAATCAAATACTTAATAGTAAATAAGTGATGTATCAGGGTATTTGTATTGCAAACTGTGAATCAAATGCTACACATCCCCAAAGGAATATAGAACACCGCAATGAAACTTAATGAACTTTGCAGGTGGACACCATCATCATGTCAGATGGGAAAGGACAGAGCAATTCTTGTATATTTAAACTGATCTCCACTAAATGAAGAAATTTAGGAACAAATTGACCTGTGTTATTAAGCTATTATAATGAGGGGGGATTTGTGTGCACTGAATTCCTTCACCAGATAGCTGGAATAAAAAAAAAACAAAAACAAAAATGATTCTAAAGGATGCAAGCTGCACCTTCTGGCGGCATCCTTTGCATTATCCTTCCAAGGACCCAACACCTACTCTCTTCTGTGATCATGGATGTGTTCTCTATGCAGAAACCTGTTTTAAAAGAAGACAGAAAAGACCTGTGGAAGGCCACACACACACACACAACAGCCATGCCACCAAATCACAAAAAAAGCCTGCATGTACAGGCTTGCAAACCGTTAGTATGAACGGTCTAGGAATAAGTTAGCTTGCCATTCTTAATATGTTCTGAAGTTTGTTTTGTCACGTGTTCATGTTGTTAAAAAATTTTTAAATGGAGGCAGTATCCCTCTTCTGGTCTATTAGCATGATACAAGAAAACATGCTTTCACATGCTTTTCAACTGCTCCAGAGCTAAAGCTTTAAGGAGACCCATTTCTGCTGCTGTAGCGGTGATGTGGCATCTGGACATCACCACATGCTGGTATCCATAAAGTTTTCATGCCAACTGGCTTGTTAGAGCACATCACTCACATCAGTCTTTTCACCATCACGTTTGTAGTTCATTAAAAAAATTGTTAAAAAAAATCATCTGCACTTGGGGTTTCAAAGAATATTTGTTTGAGTTAACAAGTAAAGCCAGTGGAAATCAAATCACCTGGTCTCATAGCAATTGAACATTGCCAAAAGGGGGGGAAAGAAGGGACTTGTTTTTTAATACATTAGGGATGGGGGTGAAAGAGGGGAAGACCATAAAAAGTAACTAAAAGCTTGACAAAGAAAACAAAAAGAAGAGTGATACTGCCATTTCTAAGTAGACCAAAGTCTGCTGCAGAACAAATATTGGTGAAAGACAATTACAAACAATCTCTTTCCAAACGAAGATATCAGTATTATGACATGTAAAGTCACAGTTATGAAAGTCTTGCCTTATTTCACTATCCCAAGAATTAACTGTGCAGGTGTGGATCAAGAAATGTTGAAAATAAAGTATTATTACTTTTGCATTCAAAGAAAACCTAGTGTTTACATTCTTTAGGTCCTGGGGAGGGGGGGCGGGGTGAGGGGAACTATAATGCTACACATCTCCAACACAGTCATTTCCTTGATGTCGCTTTCTGATTGGTAATTATTTTTTACCAGTTCTGAATTACTGTATGTCGTGAGACACTAAAATCAAAAAGGGAATCTCATTTAAACTCTAATTTTTTAAAGATTATTGGCTGCACAATCACTTGCTGAAACTGTAAAAAAAAACACAAGGAAAAAGGAAAAAAGAAACATCCTAGTCCCTTAATTTTTTTTCATAAATATTGCTGGCTTTTAAATAGTTTATTTATATTGTATATCATAGTTTCAACTGTAGACAATTATGATGCTAATTTATTGTTCCTTAGTTTCCCCTTTGTATAAGATATAGCCAAGAATGAAGAAGCCAAATATATGTGTTTACTGTAGCATGTCTTCAAGTTAGTAGAATATATAGTTCAGGGACAAACAAGAGTCTTAATGAATGAAAATCAGTCACTTGACTCAATGCCTGTAAATCTTCATAATCCTCAAGGTAGTTTATTTAAAAATCTGTTGTAAATTATATGACTTGTAGCATCCTCTGTTTCAAGTGATCTTAAGGGAGGTGGGCTCTTCACCTTAAATTTCCTTTCCAAACATTGTACATTGTATACCAAAGACATCAGTCCATGCTTCTCTAGTCATCAAAGCTGTTCATTTCATAGCTTGGCTCAAATATTTTGTCCGTGAGTAGGGTACAAACTTAGCAAAGTTTAGCATCTGTGACTCCTTGTTGTAAATCTACTGCCAAATCTTACTACTTATTCTAATCTGAACAGTTCAAAGGACCCCAGGAAAATAGCTCAGCAGAATGGCATATCCAGCATATGAAATATGAATTTTTTTACAGTTAAACCAAGTTTACCCAGTCACATATGGAGACCAATTGTTTTACCATTGAGCTATAAAAGTGGGTCCAGTTATATATGTACAACATGGGTGAAGGGTTTGTGGATTGTTTCTTTTCTGAGGTTTTTTTTTAACATTTCAAACAAATGCATCGCATTCTGTAAATTCTATTTTTTCTAATACAGTGCTCCTCACTGAATATTAAAACCTTAAAAATGTCAAATATAAGTGTGTTATTAACTATATATATATATATATAAATAAAGCGTTACAATCTCACTAGAGAAGAATGTGACAGAAGGGTTTAAAAAAAAAAACAACCACCAGTCAAATTTTGCATCCACCCTGATGGAAACAGAAAGCTCAGAAGCAGATAAACTAGAATGTCTATTTGCCGGTGTCTGTGGTTCTGAGAATCGCTCCAACTTGCCAAAGTTTGTGAACTCAATTTCTCTAATGTTAATTGTTAACCACTTTGTAACCAGACATTTACTTAATGACTGCCTTATCATTACAGGATATATTAGTAAAAGCAGACTAAAATGAAAAGGTTTGGGCTTTGGCTGGTTTACGATAGTCGTTCTATGTTTGTAAACAGATAATCTGTAATGTCTGAATATTTGTATTACAGATGGTCTGCAGCTGCCTTGGGTAGAGTGTGCAGTTAGTTACTTGTTGGAATTCTCTTACTGTATCAGTGAAATACATATTGTCATGTCAGTTCTTTACCAGGAGTTTCTCAGCACCAATGGAAATTTTTTTTCAGTATTTCAATAAATATTGATATGCCCAGCTTGATTATTTTTAAATTGTTTTTATGAAGCATTATGCATTAGATATCTAAAAAGATTAAGTTAATTAGATAGAATTTAATGAGGGGGAGGAAATGTAGGGGTGTGTGTATATATATATATAAAAAAATATATGTATATATTACTTCTCCAAATTCTATTTTTGTATAGAAACATCTATTAACTTGGTCAGACATACTTAAATCAGCTCTTCAAGTATTTATTTAGCATCTATGATTTCCAGGCATGATATTAGATGCTGGGAACTGGAAGATAAACACAAAGTTGTCCCTGCCCTCAAAGAGCTTACATTCTACTGGAAACAAAATAGAATGCAATGCAAACAATGCATTACCATCCATGAAACAAAGAATAAGGTCAATGGGGTTCACATTTCTAATCATAACTGATCTTTTGAAAATCTAATTAGGGATTAAAGAAACAGTAAAGAAAACAGGTAGGTTTTTCAGGTGAAAAAAGAATGGACATATAACCCAGCACCTTTCCAATAAAGTGTGTGAAGAATTTGCAGCTTGGTGGAAATACACACAAACACACACACACACACACACACACACACACACACACACACACACACCCTTCCCCTTTTTTATGGCTTACTAAGCTTTATATCATAGGACCATAGAATTTAAAGCTAGAAAGAGCTAGAGAGATCACCTTGCTCAACATCTTCATATGATTGAGGAGGAAACTGGATGACCTTTAACATAACAAAGTTGTTTCTCAGACCATTTTAATTGTTAGTGATAACCTTTTTATTCTTGGGTAACCCCTATCATCAAAGAACCACAAAGCATTCCATTTGGTTTGTCCCAGGAGTCATCAGGCCAGCCAGAGATGACTGAGATGAGCATAGGGCTGCTGGTAGTTTCCCTTGAAAGTAACTTTTATTGGAGTGACAGTACAGTAAACTTCCTGTTGGCAGAACAATATTAAGCAGGCACTTACTTAGGTTAGCACAACTACATTGGGACAGGAAGTCAACAGGAAACAGGGGACTGCTGGTTGGCTTCCATACTTAAGAGTTCTAAAAAGATTTTCAGCATTGCTAAGAATTGTTAAAGTCGTTTGCCAAGGAAAATTATTCAAGCACAGAGTCTAATTTGGAAGGGACCACAGAGGCTATGCAGGCTAACCCATCCCAGGTTACCTGATAACCTATCCCCATCTCAATAAGTGACAAGAGAGTCTTTTGCCCTAAATCCTCCAGTGAGGGGCAATGTACCCACTATTCTCTGGGGGAGGGGGACATTCTACCTGAGATATCCCTCATTATTAGTAAGTTTTCCTTACATCATTAAGCCTAAATATGACTCTTTACTTCCTTCAGACAAACTCTTTGTATCATGTTTCTACTTTGTTCCACTGAGCTGCTCAGCAACATGAATGCAGGAGGAAGAGAGGAGATGGATGAAGAGAAAGTTCAAAACATACAGAAATGGATATGTGAAACCCCATATGAAAATATAACATAATTAGGGCAAGCTGATTAAATTTACCCATGTTCAACATATATGTGTATAATATATATGCATATAGTATGTATATTTTATATATGCATATATGTAATACATATATATTTATATTGGAATTTTATTATCATTAAAAATAAATGTAGTATTTGCTATAAATCATCTAACTCTTTTTTTCCCATTGACTCCAGGAAGAAGTGACTACTACTACTATGGAGAACTGCCTCAGCTCTTTTTTTTTTTGAAGTAACAGTGATACTTATTTGATGGAACAATGGATGTTTAGATTGGGGGGGAGGGAAAGGAAAAGCCTGGGCTATAAAAATATGATTACTGTCGTCATGGATCTAAAGGATTGTCATGGGAAATGGAGATGAGACTTGTCTTTTATAATCCCATAGGAAAGAACTAGGAGGAAAAAGAGGAGTAGCAGAAAAGGTTTAGACTTGATGTAAAGGGAAACTATTAGAGCTACACAAAAAAAAATGGGCTGTCTTAGAAGGCAGAACTCTTTGAACAAAGTCTTGAAGTGGGGAACACTTCTTTGGGATTCCCTCCCCCCAACTAACTTGAAAATTGGTTCCACTGAGGATGACAATCCCAGGTTCAAGATAATCTATGGGTCCATGCTCTTTAAAATTATAGCTCAAGAGCCCCTACTGATGTGCTTAATGTTCTACAGTCAGTCAAAGAATACAATTAGGTCACAATAGAGACATTTAATGAAACAGCAAAAAAAAAAAAAAAAGAAAAAGAACAACAAAAAATCTTGCATTCTCCCAAAAGTTCACTCTAAGAGTGGAGACAGTCACAAGGTTCACAAGTTGGAGGAGGAGCCCACATACCTATTGGGAAATTATAGAGAAGACTATTTTACAAGAATGAGTTCAACTATATAGCCTCTGAGGTCTCTTATAACTCTGAGATTCTCAAGTGCCATGATTCTAAATCAACAATTCAGCAAATTTCTCCCAAAATAGAACATTTTATTAATTCTTTTCCCAAAAATATGTTTTAACTAAATAATTGTTGTCCCTAACCCACACAGAATGAGAACACCAGACTTCCCAGCTATTAGTCCTAGAAATAAGGAATATCTTTTCATTAGAAGTTCCAAAAATGGGGCGGCTAGGTGATGCAGTGGATAGAGCACCAGCTCTAGAGTCAGGAGTACCTGAGTTCAAATCTGGCCTCAGACACATAATAATTACTTAGCTGTGTGGCCTTGGGCAAGCCACTTAACCCCATTGCCTTGCAAAAATAAAAAAAAAAGTTCTAAAATTACTAAGAAATTCTTGGGGGTGGCTAGGTGGCATAGTGGATAAAGCACCAGCCCTGGAGTCAGGAGTACCTGGGTTCAAATCCAGTCTCAGACACTTAATAATTACCTAGCTGTGTGGCCTTGTGCAAGCCACTTAACCCCGTTTGCCTTACAAAAACCTAAAAAAAAAATTATGAAGAAATTCTCATTGCAATATAGACAATCCTACGGCATGGAAATTATGAGCCTACTGTAAAAACAAAACCAAAAAACAAGAATTTCATATTCATTAGAACACATATTTAAAATAATCAACCCCAGAAAGCTCTACCCTTTTATTTTTTTAAAGGCAGGAACCACAAAGTAAAAGCTACAAAGAGACTAATTTTTGGCTTGATGTCAGGAAAAACTTGTTAACAATTAGACCTGGCTGAAAGCAGAATGGGTTATCTTGAGAGGTAGTGGTAGGTTCTCCATTCTCCTTCCTTGGAAATCTTCCCTTAGAAATTAGACAACCACTTGTCAGGTGTGCATGATAGAAATACCTTTGAAGTATGGGATGGATCAGATGGCCACTGAGATCCTTTCCAATTCTCATATTCTGTGATTCTATGAAAGGTGAAAATATCATCTAATTGTTTAGGGTTATTTTTGGCCTCTGCTATCAATTTCAATACACCTTCAAAGTGAAATCCTGTCCTATATGTTGACAAGCTAACTTATGAAAATATTATTCCACAATATAGTTTTTTATACTTAACTATAGCACCCAATATTTATGTCATACTTATGGTATCATCTCTAAGCAAATAATTCACAAATTTATTTTTCTAGTCCTAAGGTTAGGGCTCTTGCCCTCCAGTTTCACATCTCCAGTTGCCTATGAGACATGTTAACTAGATATCTTACAGACATCTTAAATCCAGTGTTTCTGCATCTGATTTCACTATCATTCCTTCCAAACCTTCCCCTCTGCCTGATATCCATATTATTTTGTAGTTATCTAGGACTACAACATAAATATATTCTTCACTCTCTCTCACTACCCCCAATATTCAATCATAGTGAATTACTATGGATTCTACCTTCATATCTGCAGCAGCAGAAGCAGTAATAGTAGTAGAAGTAGTAGTAGTAGTAGTAGTAGTAGTAGTAGTAGTAGTAGTAGTAGTAGGTAGTTATATAATACTCTAAGATTTGTAAAATATGCTACAAATATTAACTCATTTTTATCTTCATAATAGTTCTTTGAGGTAGGGGCTATTATAGATCTTCATTTTACAGATGAGGAAATTTAGGTAATGGCTGAGACTTACTTAAAATCATGAAGTCACTAAGTGTCTGAGGACAAATTTGAACAAAGAACTTCCTGAGTTCCATTCTTGGTAAACATATCCCACTGCTCCATTCAACTAATATCTCTAGTATATACCCACTTCTCTGACATTTCCAGTTGATGAACAACTCTTCAACCCTTTATGCTGGACCATTGTACTGGTCTTCTGGACTCTAAGGTACTTTCCGGCTCAAGTTTATGACCCTAAATCATTCCTTCTCTTAGCTTCTGTTGGCTCACTAAAACTTAGTTTTTCTTTTTTTTTTTTTTTTTAGTTTTTTTTGCAAGGCAAATGGGGTTAAGTGGCTTGCCCAAGGCCACACAGCTAGGTAATTATTAAGTGTCTGAGACTGGATTTGAACCCCAGGTACTCCTGACTCCAGGGCCGGTGCTTTATCCACTGCGCCACCTAGCCGCCCCAGAACTTAGTTTTCTCCTGAAGATATCATATCTCTTGAAATCTCCTCCAAAATTAGCTGCTCCTTCTCTTGTACACCCTGACACAGGCCAAGAACAGAAGTTACCAAACTTCTTGTTCTGCCATTCCTTTTTCTTTCTTTTTTTTAGTTTATTTTTAATTTATGGAATAAAACAAGTATTTCCATAACTGTACAATTTCAAACTCTCTTCTCTACCATCATTGCACATCAGCAACCATAATAACCAACATCTATAGAGCTCTTTAAAATCTGAAAAAAAAAATATTTTACATGTTGCTATTTCATTTGACCATAACAACAACCTTGGGAGGGAGGGAGGTACTATTATTATCCCCATTTTACAGATGAGGAAAACTAAGGCAGATTGAGATTACTTGTCTGGGGAGGCATAGCTAGCAAATGCTTGAGGCTTCATTTGAACTCATTTTCCTAATTCCAGGCATACCATAGATTCTACTTCACAGCCTACTATCTACCCCAGGCTCCCACTCCCATTACCTCTCTCTGTCTAGATTATCTCAAAAATCACATGCTGCCCAGACTACCACTCCCATTACCTAGGTCTCTAGTTTGCCTCAAATAATCACATGCCTCAGGAATGGTCATATTTTTGACACTTTCATCTTCCAATGTAATTGACCCCAGGTGTTGGAATTCCTTCTTAAAAGTTCTAATTGCTTCACAACTGCTAACATACCAAAAAAAAAAATGTATCTATGGTACATTCAGAAAAATTCCAAACCTTTTCCTTTATTGTATATCTGTAGTCATTCATAAAATTGCATCCAAATTTGTGTTTTAAGTAGAGAGAAACCTCAAGTAGAGGTCTTTCTGGCAAAAGGCAGCATGGGTATTTTCCTTTACTAGAGTCTATTGCAATAGAGTGACTCCAATAGCCCTTCACCAAACTCAGCGACTGCTGCCTAATTCCCTTACTTGAAAGAGCATATGAAAGAATGTTTTTATAAGTTAAGAAATAATAAAGGGGGGAGGGATTCCAATCCAGTCTTTTGCTGCTGTCTAACTATTCTAAAATAGCTACAAATTACAAAAGGTCATTCAACAAACCAAGCCACCTGAATTCCATCATTCAGAATAACACCCACATGGATTTTCAAATCCAGCAGCCCTATTACTCAAGAAAAGAAAAAAATCTCTAACACTGATGTACATTTTATTGTTACAGTTAATATCCCCAATAACTTTGAAGAGGTTTGTACCTTTAACTGAGTTTGACATTTGGTTTGAAGCGACCTCTGACGTATATTTTTATTAGAAACATACAGAGAGTTTGCTCCACACAGCCCAGGTCGACTTGCTACAATACTTAGTGAACTTGACATTTTCCTGGAATACTAAAGAACAATTTTCCTCAACTCTGAACAGGAAGTATGTAGTTTGGTCACTCAACATAAATATTCTAGCAATACTTTAACTATCTCACATAAGCATTTGTTTTACCTCAAGTTAGATATTAATAATCCATGGATATATCAAGTCTTTCTTGTGGTTTAGTCTGCAGAAAAGCTAGGAACTCTAGGTGCCCAGTGGTATTGCTAAAATAATCATGAGGCATAATTAGATTCCTAAAGCTTAGGTGGAGAGAGGTAAGAGTTTGTGAAACCTGCTTGATAACCAAGTCTCATACTCCAACCACCATCACCAGTCTCTTTCCTTAGCTGATTCCATTTTTAAAACAGTCAACAAATATTTATTTAAGCTCCTACTATGTGTAGACACTATGCTAAGCTCTGAGGGATAAAAAAAAAAGGGGCAATAGACAGCCCCTTGCTTCAAGGAGTTCACATTCTAATGGAGAGACAAAATACAAATAACTATATTAAACTATATAATGAAAAAACATAACAGAGAGAAAGCTATACAATTATGGGGACTGAGAACAGGCTTCTTTCCAAAGGTGAAATTTTTAGCTAGGACTTAAAGGAAATTAAGGAAGTTAAGAGATGAAAATGAGGAGGGACACCGTTCCAAAAAAAAAATGAATGGAGTCGAGATGGAGAGTCTAACTGAAGGAATGGCAAGGAGGTCAGCATCACTGGATCACAGAATATAGGGGTGGGGGGGAGATTGGAAAAGTAGGAAGGGGCTAAATTATAGAGAACTTTAAAAAGTCAAACAAGGAGTTTTTATATTTGATTCTGAATAAGTGGGGGAACCACTGGAGCTGAATGAATTTGAATATTCATGATGTTAGCTAAGGATGATCATTCTAAAACCTAAGTAGACAGGATAGCAAGATCAACCAGCAAGTTATAGCAATAATCCAAGTTTGAGATACTTAAGGTGATGGTGGTGGTTTCAATGTGAGTTCAGGTCCCATATAGAATGACCATTCTAGGAATGACCATAGGCACAGCTACACAGAAGTACTCCAGGAAAGCAGACTTTTTCTTCAGTTATTCAATTTGCTCAGAAAGTCACTGAGTACTGTAAATCATATTCTTACAAGTAGGTCATCCAATGTAGGAAAAAATCAAGAGAAAGGCAATAAATTGGAAAATTCAGGAAATAGAGGCAATTTAAGGAGTAGGTTCACATTTTTTTCTACCAAATCAGCATTTATTAAGTGCCTACTCTGTGCCAAATATTTTGCTAGGCACTGATAACATAAAGACCAAAATGAAATCATTTCTGCCCTCAAGAACCTTACATTCTATTATGGGAGGAAAAACTATAAACAAAAACAAACAAAAATAATGTTTTAAACTATAAAAGCACATAAAAGGAAAACAGTGACAAATGCATTTTATCATTCAAATCTTGGTCTTTTTGCTTACTAAATATATTAATTTATGTCAATATAGAAAATAAAGCACAATGCATATTGTTATGAATCAACATTGATTCAGGTTCTAGTCTTGGTTCTTCTATTAATAATGACTTGCATCAAAATACAGAGACCAATGACTCTGGATTAGGGTGGGGGGGAACTAATATATAGATGAATTTAACCATAATGTAGTGGAACAAAGATTAAAGTGAGATATTCGATTATAAATGTAAGTTAGGGCCACCAATCTAATTTAACTGAAAACTAAAAACTGAAAAGGGCAAGAGAGAAAACTGCTAATCTATATCAATTGAGTTTTATGCAATAAAATGTAGTCACCATGTAGATAGAAAAACTCAAAAGTTTATAAAAGACAAAATGTAATAAAAGAACAGTTTAAAAAGGAAACCCTAGCTTTAGATGGCTATATAAGGTTGCACAAAATATAAGTAGCCAGCAACATAAGCTACAAGTCTTAATACAAGGAAGTAAATTCATACCTCATGGGTTTTACCAAGATTCAGAGGAATGAAAACTTATGATAGGACTATAGCTCTGGAAGTGTTCACCTTATACAAAAGAAAAGGGGATGAGGGAAATTAAAGAGAAGAATAACATTATATATTTGGTAGATAAAGTCCTGTGAAGAAGTCTAAGAAACAAAGGGGAAAGGAATAAAAGAGAGCAATTTGTTAAAGATCCAACAGAAAAAATATCATCATCATATAATTCACCCAGAGAGAAAAAAAATGAATTTTCAAAGGGATGTTATAGATGAAATTTAATAGGGGGGAAATGAGCAAATCTTATACTTGCATTCAAGAAATTAACTTTGTTAATTACAAGAGAGACATGCTTAGAAATCAGTTTGTCTGAAAAAAATACCTGGAGATTTAGCTAAATATGAGTCATTAATACTGTGATTGCTTTACATTGAGTCAGAGCTTCCAAGAAGGAGGTTAAGGTAGTTCTGTATTTTACTCTGGTCAGACCACACATGCAGTATTGGTTCAATTTTTCACATTTATTTTTAGGAAGGACATTGGTAAACTGGAAAAAGTCCAGAGCAGTGCAACCAGAATGGTGAAGGTTCTCAAGGTCATGTCATATTGAAAATTGAAGGAACTTGGGATATTTAATCTTGAGGAAAGAAGACTCATGGGAAATATGATAGCTGGGTTCAGATTTTTAAAAGGGCTACCATGTGAAAGAGATTAAATTTGTTCTGTTTGTCCTCAGTGGGAAAAATTAGGAACAATGGATGAAAGTTTAAAAAGTAGCAAATTTTGACTTGATATAATAAAAAAACTTGCTAAGAATTAGAGTTTTCTACAAAAAGAATGAACTGCTTCAGGAAGCACTGACTTCCATTTTAATACTAGTCTTCACCCAAAGGCTGAATGATTGCTTTTTGGGGTTTTTTATTTATTGATTGATTGATTAATTGATTTTTGAATTTTACCATTTTCCTCCTAATTTTGCTTCCCTCCCCACCCCCTACAGAAAGAAGGTAGTCATCAGTCTTTACATTGCTATACAATTGCTTTACAGTGTTATACATTGATCAAAACTGAATGTGTTGAGAAAAAAATAAAGTATAAGAGAAAACTTACATAATAAGATTTTTGTTTTTTTGTTTTTAATTGTCTTTGCTTTGTTCAAACTCCACAATTCTTTCTCTGGATACAGATGGTATTCTCCATCACAGGTACCCCCAAATTGTCCCCGATTGTTGCAGTGATGAAATGAGCAAGTCCATTAAGGCTGATCATCACCCCCATGTTGCTGTTAGGATGTACAATGTTCTTCTGGTTCTACTCATTTCACTCAGCATCAGTTCATGCAAATCCTTCCAGGTTTCTCTGAATTCCCATCCCTCCTGGTTTCTAATATAACAATAGTGTTTCATAACATACATTTTTGTGGGTTTTTTTTTTATGCAGATATAAGTTGAACTAGAGGATTATTGATATTCCCTCCTACTCTGAAATTCTGTGATTCTGTGTTTCTATGACATGACTTGCCTCAATTTTAGCAAAGCATTTGATTTAAGCCTCTTGGGCTATTTAGATAGAGAAGTTGGAGAGATATGGGGCAGACAATAATATAACATGGATTTGGGACTGTCTGAATGATCAAATGAATAGTTATTAATAAATAATTGTATGCCAATTTAGAAAGAAGCTGCCATTGTGTATCCCTAGGATCTGTGTTTAGCCCCATTAGAATTTAGCTTTTACTTTTTTATTCATTGGCTTAAATCAGGGCACAGATAGAGGCTCATCATATTGTCAGAGAATTCAAAGCTGTATTGATCAGGCAAGATAAGATTTCTTTCCATTCTGAAATTGTATGATTCATTACCTTCTATTGGGTTTAAAACTATTAAAATAATATAGTTGAATCTCAATATGCACTAATAAAAGAGAAAAAAAGAGATTCACAGAGATAACCCCCAAATCTTTTCTATTTGTCTTTCAGTAGCATGCTGGAGCTAGCTCAAGTTCATGAGGCTGATTGTCCCAATTTACACCTCAAATTCAACAAACTAAATCAGGTTTGTTTTATCATTTTATTGATTGTCCGGGCTTAATAAAGGGACAGAGAAAATATTAATGACACAGATTAAACTTAAAAATATATAATAGATACATTTTCTGGCATGCCTCTCCAATACAGATACATATACATATATACAAAGAACAGGTCATATCAAGCTATCCCCTCATCCAGTTGTTGGCAACCCAGTCCTCAAGATTACCAGTTTATATATTAGAAACAATTCAGATGCTGTCCTAGCACAGCCAGACTTAATCTAATCCAATTCCTTTAGTTTACAAATAAGGAAATTGGGAACCGAAGCAATTGTAGAGGTTACAATTGGCAGAGCAAGGACTCAAAATCAAGTCTTCTAATCAAGAATAGATTTTAATAAACTATTTGCAAAAATTGAAAATTGACCATTCTCTTATTAATAAAAGTTCTGGCACATAGTGAACACTGTATAAATGATAGTTATTATCTATTAGCTTAAATGATAGGATACCTATTAATGAAGAGGACGGCTTGATACCCCATATGTTTTTAGTCAAATAACTATATTATGCTATATAACTTGAATTTTAAGGCCTATTGGGTATGGGACTCTCCTTATTGGTTGAGAACAGTACCCTGAGCCTTTATGAGGCAAGGGGTAGAGAGGAAAAGCAAGGAGAGTTCTGGGGGTTCTTCTGGTGTCTTCTAGGCTGAGTCTCTTCAGGTTTTGGACACTTCAAACTTCCAGAGAAAAGATAGACTGTGCCAACTTCATTTAAGGCTGCTGAAAGGAAGAAAAGGCTCTAGGAGAAGCTGACATGAGAGAAGTTAGGTCTTCAACATGTCCCTATTCCCAGCTTGCTACCTCACACAGCTTCCCCTTAAATAAAAATTCTGTCTGTCTCTCTCTCTCTCTCTCTTTTTCTCTATCTTTCTCTTTCTCTCTCTTTTGCACCTTTGTGAGATTGGCCCCTCTCTGGGTCTCAGTTTCTCCCTTTGCAAAAGAAGAAGGTCCCTTCAAGCTCTAAACCTACCATCACTTAGACACTGCTTTGCACCATACGTCTACCTTCTGTTCTGTTATCTACAGTGTAAGAGAGGGTACAGGGATGTAAAAAGGACTCTATATTCAATGTCAATCATGCCACATGCGACTTCTGAAACAGATGTTTCCTGCTTGTGATTAAGAGAGAAGCGTGAAATTAATTGTATGACAAACTGATAAGAAGTCACTGAATTGGGGGAGGGGGGTGGCTGGCGGGGGGTGGGGGGGAAGGATGCAATTCACCATATGTCACCTGGCAAAGACACAAATGGAAAAAATAAACATATTATAGACAAGCTCTGGAAGCCCATGTGAAGTGAATGCAGAATGTCACTATTCACATCATTCAACCAGAATCCAGCTAAGCCCAAGAAAGGAGGCAATGGAGGTCAAGTACAATTTCAGAGGTTGTAGTATTTTTTAAAAAGGACTTGGTATGCATCTCTAGTGCTGGTTATTAATGAGTACAGACCATTAAAAAGCTTTTGACAGTTTAAGCAGGTGCAAACTTGTGAGTGATTTGGGAATGTCTACAAGACAAACATCCTCTTCTCACTGTAAGAGTTTGGAGGAGTAACCAGTGTCCACATGGCCCTTTGACAGTGCCTCTTCTTAATATAGTAAGTATGTACCCTTCTTGGCTCTATTATTAGTCCAGCCATATCATAACCATAGGACGTTCTGTAGATCAGCCTAGCTCTACTTCAGTTTATACACATGTGATTTGTCTTAAACTATTTGTTCCATCACAGGATCACATGAAAAATATTTTATGTGGCTAAGTTCTTAGGCATTGTGTAAATTCAAAGTAATACTATTTAAAAAGAAAAACTATTTTGTCCCATGGACCCTCCCCTAAAAAAATGAACGTAAAATGTAAAGAATCTTCAGCAATAAAGGTAACACTACTATAAATAAATGTGGAAACACATGTGCAGCATTCCCCCGGAGTGTTGCATTAACAGGTTTTATTTCCCCTCTGTTCTGGCCTTGTGGCCTTGTGTTGTTTAAATGTCAAATGTGCCTCAGACCATTGTGTGGGCTGGATAGAAGCCAAGTTCCCTAGGTAATGCCCCAGCCATGTTCTCCCATCCTCCCTTGATGATGCAGCCTTCAAGATTAGAGCTTCTTGTGCTGGAATGGCCTCAGTGGAAGAAGACTGGAGAGAGAATCCTCAGCTATTATGAAGGCCCTATACCTCAAAGAAAATGAGAACCTGACTGTGCAACTCTCAGACCCACTGAATGTTACTGTGAGTTTAATCAATAACTACAGAGCAAAACATCTGAGGCAGATCCTTCACTAGCAAGTTTTGCATGCTGGATAAATGGTCTGAAACGTTCCCTCAAACAGAAGTGAAGAAAGCTTCATGCATGAGAGGAGGGTGGGACCAGAAGTCTGGAGAGGAACTCCAATGGAATATTTTATCCAGTTAAGCTTTCAAATCATATGCTAAGTTCAGTTGTTTCACACAAAAATGGAGTGGACAGGTACAGCCCATTGACCAGATTAGAAGGCCTTTTAATCCTGGCACTGAGTAAACCTGGGTAGGTAATAACCTCCCTGCTACTCTGTTTCCTTACTTATATCACCTACTTATAGTCATAGGTCATACTCTGACCTTTGGACAATGAAGTATGCTATGTTGTATCTTTCCCACAGAATTCTCCAGGACCTGGGCTTAGTATCTCTGCCAATGGCTCAAACCCTCACTGATTGTGTTCCCTCAATTTTGGGGTTCCCCTGCACTCCGGTCCAATTAACCACTTAAGTCATAGTGACCTTTACAAGTTAATATTCACTTCAAAGGTAGAACAAGAACAAATAATTGAACATCCTGCCAGCACCTAGGGGACATAATCCTCCCTGCTGTTCTTAGAAGCAGAAGAAGACTAGGTTCATAGTTTAATTCAGTTGCTATCTAGATTGATGAGTCCCACTCTAGCCCAAGTTCAAAGCCCTATGGGCTTATGTTCCAGGATATTAGACTTTCAAGGAATCCCCACTGAGCTACAGCAACATCCAGTCAAGAATCTTGTGTCTAAGGTGGCCCACAGCTTGAACTTAAAAGTCCAGGGATTCTACTGCCTCTGCCAATAACCGAAAAGAAAAAAGGATACAGACCAAAAACCCCAAACCCAGTTGTCAGGGGCATATTACCTAAAAGGGGGAAAGGGAGAGGTGGTTCTTCCCCCCACACCCAGCTAATTGCATGGTACCTGTACTCTCCTGAGAATGCGATTGTCCAGTCCTACAGTCTGTCCTAGCAACAGAGCCAACAGAAAGAGGTCATGTGGTAGAACTAAAACTATCTTCTCCCAGAAGCAGGTCCCTACTGTCCCCCCCCAAGGGTGCCTCCATTTTAGTTGGTCTGGGCAAGAGGCAAAGCTTAGTTTAGAATATGAAGAAATTGCTTCTGCAATCCCGTCTTTCTGAAGTCCTAGGATTATAATAAGGACTACAAGTGCCCCCAAAACTTGACCCCTTGGGCAAAATCCTGCTCTAGTTGTACCTCTGAAGGGAGAAGTTCCATTGGGATTGCCTCCTTCCACCTCCACCTTTTTTATTCCAGGTCTGTATCATGTTTCCTTGTACCATGTTTTCTTTTATTTTTGAAAAACATACTGTACTTTATCTCCTTCAAAACAGAACAGGCAACAAAATCTATTATTCATTGCAGCTGGATTCATCCTTGCTCAACAAGATGAGAGTTCAGATCTACCAAATAGCCAAATTGATGGTCTTGTGCTCTCTAAATAATTTGTCCCTTGTATTCACTTAACAATTTATTATTATTATTTCTTGTATTCGGTTTTTTGGAGTTTTTTTAATGGATGATGCTTTGAAGCAGATCATTCAATTACTGGCCATGAGTCATCCTTTGTCTCTAGGAACCAGTACCCCTGGATAAGATCATTTAACTCAGGAGGTAGCCAGTCCTCCCCTCCATTCTGCTTTCAGATTAGACAAAATAGAGCAAAAGGATCACTAGGCTTACTGACACCATCATTATCATAGGGACTGAGTCAACACATGTCTCCAGCTAGGGGGGATAGCATATTGTAGCCTATCTCCTATTTGCATAGGTCTACTTTGAGATTTAAAAAATACTTTAACCACAACCACTAGTGAGATTATTAGTATGAATTCTATTGTTCCAATTTTTTACGAAGAGGTGAAGCCTGAGAATATAACTCTGACAGCAGGCTAAATGCCTGCTACGCAAAGAACAGCCTCATTAAATTTGGTGTAATGGCAAATGATTCAGCCTCAGCAACTTACAAAGATCATCTCCTAAATAAGGAGCTCCTATAGCTGTGATGGTACAGGGAATATCTATGCTGGTAAAATTATGAATGTTTGAAATCATGTTAATGAGGAAACTGAGGAAGAGTGAAGTAAGGTGACTTGATCATAAGCTACACAGCAAATATATGTCAGAAACAGGACTCCTGATGTCATACTCTTCCCAACAAAGTGTGCTGTGCTGCCTCTCTAAATCCTTTATAACTATTAGAACTAGAATGGTAACATGCTCTATTTAACATATAAACAACACAAAAGGAAAAATCAATTTGTTCACTTTTCTATATGTTTGGTTTAGAGGTGTTTTGTTTCCAGATTTCAACAGTGTTTTCTGATGTTTGCAGGGGTTTTTTAAATATAAGAATCTCATATTGTAAAAACTTACTTGGACCTGGGTCATTTTCATCACTAAAATGTGGGTGTCAGATAGTCATCCTTGTTCAGGAAGTTTTGTTATTAAGCTGAGAATTTTAGGGAGGGTGATGGTATACCCAAAGGAAGAAACCAAAATAGCTGTAATAGTAATCTGTAGAGTAATAAATGGCAGGAAACAAAGTGGGTGCACAGTGAGTAGGGAATAGCTAAACAACTAGAGGTTTATTAACTGACCCCATATTAAGTAAGAAATAATTACTATGAGGAATTCAGAAAAATGTGAAAAGACTTAGGATCATAGTTTTGTTGCTAGATATAACTTTAGAGATCATGGAATCCAACTTCCTCTTCTAACAGATGAAGAAACTGAGTCACTTGGAAGTTTCATGATTTATCCAGGCTCATACAGTTATGAGGCTAAGGAAGAATTTGAACTTAGTTTTTGCTTACTCCTAATCTAGCACTCTATACTCCCACCTTTATTCAGGAGCAAAAATGAAAAACCAAAAGAACAATATTCACAACTACAATGATGTAAAAATAACACTAAAAGAGCCTGGTAATAGTAGGCACTTAATAAATGTCTATAGACTATTATTGGATAACATAAGAAATCATACTTTATGAAGAGGAAGTGGTTCCAGAAAAACCATGGATTATTCAAATGAATGATGCACAGTGAAATGAGCAGAATTAGATCACTGTATACAGTAACAGAACAGTAACAATCAACTCTGAAAGACATGGTTACTCTGTTCATTACAAAAATACAAAACAATTTTAAATGATTCTTGATGAAAAATGCTCTCCACCTCCAGAAAAAGAAGAGATGAACTCTGAGCATGAATTGAAGCAAACTTTTTTCACTTTCTTTTTCTTGCCTTTTTTTTGCAATATGGCCAATATGGAAATATAGTTTTCATGATTCACATGTATAATCGATATATATTGCTTGCCTTCTCTGTGGGTGGGGTAGAGGCTAGAAGGAAAGGAAATTTAGAACTCAATATTTCTTAAAGGAATATAAAAATTTAATAAATAATAGACTGAAAAATAATTTATAAAAAAGAAATTATATTTGATGCAATGACCAATCTGGACTCCAAATGACAAATTGATGAAATATACTTTCTTCTGCTGGAGTGAACAATAGGTATGGACTATAGGTAAACTGTGGGTACATAATGTTGCAAATATTTTGTCAACCAGGGTCATTTTTGGCTGGCTTTTTTTAAACAGATGTTTCTTTGGTGTAAAGGAATATTCTGAAAGTGATATTAGGAAGAGATTGTGGAATAAAAAAATTGAAAATCATCAAAAAAAAGCATTTTTATTCTTAAAATAAATTGAAAGGAGGATGCAGATTGCTTGGAGTAAATAATATCACAATCACTTCCAGGCACAGGAAACAAAATGTAGAGTGCACACATACACACACACACACACACACACACACACACACACACACACACACAAAATTGAAATGGGAAGGACAGAAGACAGATGATGAATTTGTAAGGAAGAGAGGAGGAGAAGAAAAGTGAAGTAGGTAAGAGAAGAATGAATGACAATGCCTTAAAAAAATGACAAAAAGTTTTAGTTGAAAGCCATACAGGGACTCAAAGGGATTGTGTGATGAGGCTGTCACATTGACAAAATACAATGATTTTAGAAAAGGCATTTTGTATAAACTGGGTGAAGAACAAATGTAATTCCTTCTAGTATAAAACTTGTCACTTTGTTATCTCCTTTGGGAAGTGAGCTTTGCTGCCAAGTCAAGTGTCAATTCACAGGTTTTGAACTGCTCTCCTGTGGACTATGCAATTTTCTGCTCAATTCTTTATCAGCAAAGCTCCCCTGCCCCTGAGTTCTTATACTAACATGAGGTAGAGGAAGCAGCTGGCAGGGGATCTTAAAGAGTTATTTTAATGTTGCTTAACTTAGGTGGCACTTTGAGAGTCAAAAGGAGGGGTTTTCCATCTACATTTTGATTTATTCTTCATCTAGATGCCAATTTCCTGTTTTTAAAAACTGCGGAAAACTTTTCCAAATGGAATCTGAAATACAACAGAGCTTCCTAGCAGAGGTAAAGACAGGGGAGAAGCAAGGGAAAAACAATGCTAAGTTAATTGTTCTCATAAATGAAGAATTTTAGAGTATTCCAAGGAGTACCTAGAAATCCTAAATATCATTTTGTCTCCTGAAGTCACTAGAATCATGTGCATTCCCTTAAATGGGGAAAATTAAGGGGTTTTCAAGTATAATTATGGTTTTTATCATAAGGGAGTCAAGTCAAAAAGAATCTATTAAGTTCCTATGATGTGATAAGCACTGAGGGAAGCTCTGGGAATACAAATAAAAGCAGAAAAGCTAATATCAGAGAGTTCTATGCCTCTCCTCAAGAAGCTTATATTCTTATGGTTGGGAAAACAATGTATAAAAGTAAGTGGGGATAATAACCAGTGCAAGGACTTGTTGGAGAAGGTCCAGAAGGAGAATCAGGAGCAGTCTAAGGAGGAATGACAATGGATGGTCTCTGGGTGGGATTCTGGGAGGACCCAACCAATAAGAGGGAGGGGCCATATGGATGGAGGATATTTCTGATGTGGGAGTTAGGTGGTGCAGTAGATAAAGCACTGGTCTTGGAGTCAGAACACAAGTTTGAAAGCCTAAGACATTTGACTCTTACTAGCTGTGTAACCTTGGGCAAATCACTTAACCCTGTCTGCCTGAGCTTCCTCATCTGTCAAATGAGCTGGAGAAGGAAATAGCAAACCACTCCTGTTTCTTTGCCAAGAAAACCCCAAAGTGAACTCACAAAGAGTCAGATACAACTGAAAAGACTGAACAGAAAGGATTGCATATTTATCTCTACTAAATTTCATTTTATTTAGTTTGGTCCACTCTTTTAGCCTGTTGAGATGTTTTTAGTTCCTGATTCTTGTCATCTAACATATCATATCCCTCCCAACTTTGTGTCACTCACAAATCTAATATGCATGCCATCTGAACCTTCATCCAAATCTTTGATTAAAATGTCAAACTGCACAGGGTCAAACTTGAGTTCAAGGAATACACTACTATATAGTACAGAGCTCTCTTCAATCTAAAACAGCAATGGCTATTACAATGTACTGTAAGTTTGGGGTCTAGTCTTTCAACCTATTCTGAATCTACCCAAAGTTATAATGACAATACACATCACTGTCATGGCTAGCACCAGAGATTTCTGCTCTGAGTCCACCAAAGATACTGTAGCCTAACCTACATTAGTCCTTCTTGTCCACATGGCTTTCATAAGAGATTTTTATAGGTATCATTGTTCAGTCATGTGCAACTCTTCCTGACCCCATTTGTTTTGTTTTGGTTTTTAGCAAGGCTACTGGACTCGTTTTCCATTTCATTCTCCAGCTCATTTTACAAAAGAGGAAACTGAAGCAAACAGAGTTGAATGACTTGCCAAGGATCATGGAGATAGTAAGTGAAGGATTGATCTTCCTGGTTCCAAGCACCATGTTCCATCCACTGTGCCACCTAGTTGCCTTTTTCAGGTATTAGAACTGTCCAAAAGTGCAATCAACCACATCAGGAGGCCAATCACTGTCTTCAAATGAAAGCTTATTTTTGTTTCAATCCACTCGTTTTAGATTAGATTCCCATTCTGATATGTGTTCACAAAGATTATTACCAATTCTTAAGATCCTATGAAGGTTACAAGGTGAAGTTCAATATGGTACCTTGGTCTCAGAGATCACTGCTTGAGTCTTATTCTGCCACATACATACTGAATAAAGCTAGTAAGAAATACACCAGCAGGTCATGAGTTGAATAATGCTAGTAAGAAATTTGCTTGAGCAAATCATTCTACTTTTTTTACATTAAAAGGAGACCAGTTTGGTTTCTTTTCACTATATTGCTTAACTTCATCCAAAGACAGCCAACCCTCCACAGCTAAAATAGGTCATGAATTGCTGGCTCAAAAAACAACCATCTCCTTTTGGCCAACATTCTAGTAATGAACCTCTCTGAATTTAAAGTGGTCTGCTTTTAGAAAACAGGAACATATTCTATTACCAACTCATTCACAGGGTCTTTCCATTTTGGTAGGATCAACTCAAGTTTGTATTCCAAACACCAACCAACTCCACTGGCATAGCAACAAGAGTAAAAGAACTAGAGTGAAGGAAAAAAGTTAAAGTAAAAGAGAAAAGAAAGTCAGTCAATTTGGTTAAATTCTCAACAGACATGTGTTTATCCTATACCAAGAATTGTGGTGGGTGTTAAAAAGAAATACACAGAGTGGCTAGGTGGCATAGTGGATAGAGCACCGACCATGAAGTCAGGAGTACCTGAGTTCAAATCCAGCCTCAAACACTTAATAATTACCTAGCTGTGTGGCCTTGGGCAAGTCACTTAACACCACTGCCTTGCAAAAACCTTAAAAAAAAAAAGAAAGGAATACCCAACAGTATGAGGTTGGTAGTTCAACCATTACCATCCCCATTTATAGATGAGGAAACTGGGACTCAAAGATATTCAGGGGCTCACTGAGACTTGATTCCTGAAATTCTGGCTATAGACTCTCCTCTAAAATACATAGATCTAGAAAGAGGTTTTATTCTTTAAAATAATTTCAACACATTTTGTTATCTGATTTCATCCATTAGTCCCAAACACTTCACTTTTCCCAACCAGATTAATCAAGTTGCACTTCATTTCTTTCTAGGAATTATTCACATCCATTTTATCCCTTTGATTGATATATTGGTTATCTAATTCAACAAGGTTTTTTTTCCATTGGATAAAGGTATCAGATTATAGAGCATCTTCTTAGTTACATTCATTGGGATGTGGTATTTTATACCCTTCCCCTTATACTGTAAATTTCTCATTATAGAGTAAATAAAGACCCTAAATTGGGGAAGGAATGGATTTTAATCTGTTACAGTGAAAAGAAAACTAGATTAGGAATCCATACATCTGGGTTTGAGTCTCAACTCTGTACTAACTAGATGGGTGATTTTTCAGTAAATCACTTACCTCCCCTCTCCGTAACAGTTCCTTCATCTGTAAAATAAAGGTAATGTAATAGATTTTTTTCTAAGGTCCCTTCTAGCTCTAGCAATCTATGAATCTATTTCCTGAATTATTCAGTGATATATGCAATGGTTCTACCTCCCAGGCGGAGGACTGGGAAAGAACTAAAGGCACCCAACTAGCTTCCAGTATCCTAAGGCAATGTAATTTGTCTGCAGAAGATAAAGGCAATCCTAGTCCAGGTGAGGCTCAGACTCCTTCAAAAATCACTGTGTGGTCTATGTGTCAGAAAGGTCTAATTTCCCATGGCTTGAACAGACAGGGTCAGAACTCCAGCTGCAAAGAAAAATTAAAACAGAGCATTTGGCTGTTGAATAAATTAGAATAAACCATTCCAGTTCTGTCTCAAAAGAAGGGTCAGATCAGTGTGATATTCTGTAGTAGTTTGAGCTTCATTTTTGAAAGAAGTCCTTTGTAAATCTTAGAGCACTTTATAACCATTAGTTATTATGTTCATTATTATGATGGTTATTGAGCATTTGATTTTTCTATGCAAAGTCAAGAATCTGCAGGTAAGCTTCTAAAGAATAGGCCCAGTAGCCCCTAATGTCAAATCTTCTATGTAGCTCTCACAGATAGCATGGAAAATTGAAAATAAAACTGCTTGGGGGGGGGGGGGATTTTAGAAGGCTGCCAATTTAAATCCTATCTATGCTTTTGTGAGACCTTAGAGAAGTCATTTTCCTTTTTCAGACCTCAGTTTCTCCCTTTAAAAAAATGAAGGGAAGGGGCAGCTAGGTTGCGCAGTGGATAGAGTACTGGCCCTGGAATCAGGAGTGCCTGAGTTCAAATCCGGCCTCAGACACTTAATAATTACCTAGCTGTGTGGCCTTGGGCAAGCCACTTAACCCCATTGCCTTGCAAAAAACTAAAAACTAAATAAATAAAGAATGAAGGGATTAGACTACATAGACTTTCAGGTCCTTTTAACCTCTAACTTCCTTAAATTTAATGATAGGTTCTAATACTCAACTTTCTACTTTCTCTGGACCTTTCTGCTACTGCTAACTCCCAATTCTGTGTTTCTGCCAGACAAATCCAATAAAAGGAGGATTTTAACTAGATGGGACTATATCCTAATATGGACCAAAAGATTCCAGAATTTTGAAAACCTTAAATGAGAGGTTGAGAACTCCAGACCACAGCATTCAGAGCAATATTCCAGAGAAAAGGGGAAAACGATTGATACCCTTCAGGATTATTATTTGATAGCTCTAATATCTACCAACATATCTTTATAATATGAGTTGGGCCAATTTTCCTCTTAGTACTATTTGTCTCATTAAGCAGTGAAGTGCCAGATTCAATGAACCTGGAGTCAGGAAGATCCTCATCTGTAAAATAGTGACCATAATAGCAATTATGGTTATGAGGGCAACTGGGTGGCACAATAGATAAAGTGCCAGGCCTGGAGTCAGGAAAACCTAAGTTCAAATCCAACCTCAGACTTTTACTAGCTGAGTGATCCTAAGTAAGTCACTTATCCTTCTTTGCCTCAATTTCTCATCTATAAAATGTAAACTCACTTCATATCTCTGCTATGAAAACCCCAAGGGGTCATGAAGAGTCAGGTATGACTGAAAATAACTGAAAAGAATCTTATGTACAAGGATGACAGGAATTTTCCAGGGATTGAAATTCATTTAATTAAACACCAATATATATTATGGTTATGAGGATCATCATCATCATCATCATCATTCTGTGGTTATGAAGATAAAATGAATTGGTAAAGTATTTTGCAAATCTTCAGGTCCTATATAAGTTCTAGCTATTATTATTAGAGCCAGGGTTTTCACTCTCCTAATCATGACAGTAGGAGTGATTCCTAATTATCTTCCCAGTGAGTAATATCATTTAGGATCACTCCAAGGATTACACTGGGGAAAAACAAGTGAAGACAAAGTATACTCTCCCCGAAAGTCATCTTTATTGTATTATCCTCATTTTCATTTCTCAACAACTTTCCACTTTATGTACATAGAATTTTACTTGCATCAAGAAAGGGAACCACCATCAAAGTAGGGAATGCAGTATATCCATATTCTCACTTCTATTGCATCATTGGGCATTTTCTGTCCCTTTTTCTAGAGCCCAAATCCTCTAGCCCATCACTTACATAGTCAGCACAGGGATAGCATATAGCTATTTTATTTGTTCTCCAGTTAAGTGTCTTTCTTCTTCACCCCATTAGCTGTCTTATGTCCACAATCACCAATACCTGTCAGCTCTTCTCCCTCCATCAATGGAAGTTTCCATCTGTTAACAGGTAGAGAAATCTAATCACCTGCTTATTTCCTACATGGAGAAGAAAAGTTCATATAGACAGCCCTCAAAAAATATCAGCCAAGGATAGGTATGCCTTCAGAATGTGCTAAATGTGTTTGCACACTCTCTGCTGTGCATTTCTATTGGTCTTCCCTGCTTGCTCAGGGAAAGTGTTATCACCTCTATGCCTATCCACGATTAATTTAACCCTTTAAAACATTGTCCAAACTAAAATTAAACAAAAGAAACAAAATAGGGGAGCCTAAATTGAAACTGCTTCAACAAATTATGAAAGGTGGATATTATTGGTTTGCTAAGTAACAATTAATATGAGGAATTCAGATTAGGTGGTTTAGTGGATAGGGTTCTGGATTGGGCATCAGGAAGATCTGAGTTCAAATCCTAATTCAGACGCTTACTCTGTGACCCAGAGTAAATCACTTAATTTCTTTCTGCCTCAGTTTCCTCATTTGTAAAATGGTTATAATAATAGCATCCATTTCATAGGGTTGCTGTGAGAAAAAATGGGATCGTGTTAGTAAAAATACTTCTTTAAAGTTAGTTGTTACTATTATTTGTCTAGTAGAAAGAGAGTTTATTTGAAAGCTATAAAAGTTGACTTCAGGGGTGGCTGGGTGGCACAGTGGATGGAGCACTGGCCCTGAAGTCAGGAGTGCCTGGGTTCAGATCCGGTCTCAGACACTTAATGATTGCCTAGCTGTGTGGCCTTGGGCAGGCCGCTTGGCCCTATTTGCCTTGCAAAAACCTAAAAAAAAAAAAGTTGATTTCAAAACCCAGATTCACTATTCATGTGAAAAGATTTCATTTTCCCGCCTCAAAATGAAGGGTTTAAACTAGTTGATCCCTACAGTCCTTTAATTATTAGATCTTATATATGTAATATACTTATATTATATATATATTTATAAATATATTACAAATATTATGATAAAATTATTCAACAAGTTCAAGGACCCCAGGTTAAGAATCTTTGTTCTAGAATAAGTTCCTTTCCATTCATTGTTTCCATCATTGTATTTTTTAAAGAAAGATTTTATTTATTTTGAGTTTTATAATTTTTCCCCAATCTTGTTTCCCTCCCCCCAACCCCCACAGAAGGCAGTCTGTTAGTCTTTACATTGTTTCCATGGTATACATTGATCTAAGTTAAATGTTATGAGAGGAATCATATCCTTAAGGAAAAAAAATAAAGTACAAGAGTTAGCAAAATTACATAATTAAATACTGTTGTTTTTTTTTAAATTAAAGTTAATAGTCTTTGATCTTTGTTCAAACTCTACACTTCTTTCCTTGGATATAGATGGTATTCTCCATTGCAGATATCCCAAAATTGTGCCTGATTGTTGCACTGATGGAATGAGTAAGTCCATTAAGGTTGTAATGCTCAGATCTTTAACAACCATCATTCTATGAACTGATGCAAAATGAAGCAAGTTCAACATGGAAAACAACTTATACAGTAATTTTAATGGAGTTTTAATTATAATTGTTTTTCCTCTGGGACACAAATAATTGATTGCAGAGGAAGAGCAAAGTTCAAGAGCAGAGGGTATATAGGGAAAACAAGTTTTGTTACCCTTTACCTCATGGGGTGAAGATGGGTCAGGAAAAGGGAGCTATAGTCATAGGACCCTGGAATAGATGATTGTATGCAAGCTGGCAATGGTAATGGGATGGTCATCACAAGGTATGGTCAAGACAAGGTATGTCTCCCAACCTGATGTTACTGATCAAGGAAAAAAATCTAATTTTAAATGTGGATCTCTTTCTTTGTGACTGCCTGAAGTAATTTTTCCCTTTGACCTAGATGTTCTGGATTTTGATCATAGCCTTCTGAATGGAGTAGTTGTTCTTTTTAAAAATAACTTAAAGGGGTAGCTAGGTGGCGTAGTGGATAGAGCATGGGCCCTGGAGTCAAGAGTAACTGAGTTCAAATCAGACCTCAGATACTTAATAATTACCTGTGTGGCCTTGGGCAAGCTGCTTAAACCCATTGCCTTGCAAAAAATAAAATAACTTAAGGATTCTTCTTATTTTGACTTTAGCATTTGTTTCTACTAATTTTCTTTTATTATTTCTTGAAACATGGTATCCAGGATTTTCAATTGGTGAGGGAGTCCAATGGTTCTTAGATTCAGTCTCCTTGTTCTGTTTTCAATTCAGTTATTTTCTGGTACTACATGAGTTCTAATTTAGCAGTCTTCTGATTTTATTCTAATTTCATTGAATTATTGAATTTTCTTTACTCCACTAATAAAGTAAGTTTTTCAAGTCAATAGGACAACAAACATTTATTAAGGGCCTACTATATGTCAAACACTGTGCTAAGAGTTGAAAACACAAAGGTAAAAAATAGTCCCTAAACTCAAGGAGCTCGCAGTGCGATAGAGGGGGAAAATATGCAAATAATCATGTACAAACAAGATATGTGCACAGATATATATACTGAGTAAATTGAAAATAACTTCAGAGAAAAGAAACCAGAATTAAGAGGGAACACTTTCTAATTTGCTTAATTTTTTTCTAAGTGTTTTAATTTCATTCTTACCTCTTATTTCAGTTGTTCCTTCATTTCTTCCATTCACTCTTTTTTTAAATTTTTCTTTATTTTATTTTTTATTTAAGAAATAAAACAAGCATTTCCATAGCAGGTGTAATAAAAAGATGACTGCACATGAAACTGAGAATCTATTATAGACAATGATGCTCCTTTTAAATATATAATAAAAGTTATCATGTAATTTCTTTTTTTTTTTTGCCTCTCTGTCTTCTCTACCTCCACTCCAGTCCCTATAGCCTTTTACCAATAGATTATGAGCTCCTTAAGGGGAAAAACTGTTTTTTGTTTTTCTTTGTATCTTAACATAGTTCCTAATACATGGTAGGAGCTTAATAAATGTTTATTAATTGACTATCCATTCTCTTTCCTGGAATTCTGTTTTTATCGTTCAATAACTTCAGTAACACCTGACTCTTTGTGACTCCATTTGGGGTTTTCTTAGCAAAAGATACTAGAGTGGTTTGCTATTTATTTCCTTCTCCAGTTCATATTTTGCAGATGAGAAATTGAGGTAAACATTTAAATGACCCAGAATCACACAACTAGTAAATGTCTGAGGCATGATTTGAATTCAGGAAAAAAAATCTTCCTGACTCCAAACCTGGTCTGCTATGCATTGTTTCACCTAGCAGTCCCTTCCTGTAACTCTACTTGAAAATATTCCAAGAGTCAGACTAGGAACTAGGAACAGGCTCACCCACTCCCACAGATTATTTTGGCTTCAGATCTAGTTCCCTCCTATTCTCTCCTACCAGGACATCCTCAGGCTTAAGATCAACTCCTGGTCCAGTAACAAACAAAACAGAGGATCTCTTTTTTTGTGCCTCTTCAGTTTTGTAGATGAAATTAGGTGTTTCTCACAGAAGCTGGGCCAGGCTTGAATCTTTAGAAGTACTCATTTCTCCTCGAAGTTACAGATCTGTAGAAATTATTACTGTACACCTTGGATTGATTGCAATGACCAGTATATGTCCTGGAGAACAGAAAATGAAACACAGTTCCCTGCTCTTGGTATGGATAAAATGAGATATACATTAATACTACAGGTAAGGAATCCAGGGAATTTTGTCAAGATGCTGTTCATATATCAGGTAGTTTTCTTCAAATGTTTTTCATTTTAGAAAGGGTTGAATGGCGGAGAAAAAGATACAGCTAGTTTTGCCATAAAACATTCCAAAAAATTCAAATTTATCCCTAAACAATTATTATAAAAAAAGAAAATTTTGTGTATATTGAGAATTTCAACTTGCTTCTTTGATATTTCTTTAGGGAAAAAAAAGGGAGAATGGAGAAACTGTACCACTTCACAATATCTCACATGCTGCATTCCTGAAAATGCCCACTGCCACAAGAATTTCCAGATTTATGTCAGAGTAAAGGGCCATAGAAGGGTTAGTCTATACCAACCCTTCTTCAACTCTCTTTTGCCTTGTCCTTCAAGTGGAAATTATAGCTGCTCAACTTGTTCAACAGTCTTTATTAGGTTCCTATCTTTGTATATGGATGTCGCTGATGAAGGCTTTGAGTATTTTGCCACCTAACCCCAAATGCTCTATGAACTCCTTGGTTTTTTAATTGCAGTCTTGAATAGTGATGTGAATAGTATTATTCTGTATTGCATATTTTCCATAGTTTGAGGACAATGAATGTCTTATAATAGCTAAACTGCCTGTATATTGAGAAATTACTATGGTATAAAAACAAAGATATCAATAAAAGGTTATTTCAATTACACTATTTAAAGATATTTTATTAAAGCTCCATGTGTACTTTCCAGAGTAGAAAAGTCACTACCTCATATTACCTAACTTCTAAGAACAAGGATTTATCATTATTAGTATTTCCTAAATCTCAATATAATTATCCATATCTGATTCCAAATAGATGAAATTGAACATACAACTCTCTATATAAAAACATAATTTATCACAAATGGATTTAAAGGGAAAGTCAATAAAACCAGGCTAAAAGAATCTCTCTTGTATCCATTAGACTTCCCTTTGCTTACAGAAAAGTCAGGAACCTTCAATTATTATTATTATTATGTTCAACATTCCAATAAACAAGTGACAAAAAAAATCTATGCTTGGAAACATAGCCAGTCTATTTAGATTCCTCAGTCTTCAAAAGCCAAGCAGGCTTGCTACTAACTTGAACAAATGTAGCTGGGGGGGGAGGGGGGATCGATTTGAGGCTACAGAGTCATATTTTTTAAAATACTGTTTTCCAAAGCCATTCTCCTAAGTGGAAAGGCTCACCATGTCTTCACTCAGAATGTGAATCTCCATTTCCTTTCTCCTTTATAAGAATGGCTTTGGGAACAGACAGCTTAAATATTAAATTGCTAGTAATTTTTGTTTCTTTGATTCTTTTCTTCAAAGGCTTACATCCCTCTTAGTCAATTAGAAAATCATATCAATCATTTTTTATCTAATGGTTTTCATTCTTTGTATCCTTAAAAATCTCTCCAGTTATGCAAAGAGAGATCAAAGAGCATCTAAATGATAAGAATAATAAAAATCTCCTCCCTTTAGGGAAAGAAAAATTCACATCTAGGTTGTAAGAACAGCAAACACTAGGGCTACTTACTGTGCCTTAGGTTTCCTAGATTAAAGGCTTTCAATGACAGTCTAGTTCCCATCTTTTACTTTCCCAGAAGTGAATACAAAGGTGAAGGCTCCTTAATTAAATAAGGACTACTCTTGAGAATAAGAAAAACTTCTAATTCCAAATTATAATTAACCTAGAGATACAAGAAGGCAGAATGGAAGGATGATAGGATTTAGAAGATAGAGATACAAGCATTAGCTTATGCCCCCTTCCCTGATGGGTTTGAGTCTGAACTATTCAAACCTCTCTGCCTCAGTTTCCTCTTCTTTAAAATGGGCATAATACTCACATTATCTAGTTCAGGATTGTTGCAATTGAAATGACTTAGAAGTATGGTCTATTATTTTTTTTTTACAGCTTTCTGGCACAATTCCATGAGGATCATAGGACCATTCTGAGAAGGTATGAACTCAAAGAGCAAGGTAGGATTTCATCATATTTTTCTCATCAATTTTACCCCAGACCACACAATTCATCAAAACAATTGCAATCAACAGTGAGGAGGCTGCTGATTTTTCCCATTTGATTTGCCCTGAATCGCTACTGACAGAGCATGAGAAACGCCCATTCACCTAGCAAGCAGTTGACGTGTGGAAAGTTTTACTGCCCACCTTTAAGAGGAGTTTCGCATACCACGCAAATATGTCGCCTCTTGAGTTGCTGAACTGTAATAAAATATACCATTAAATGAAACATTTGATGGAGGAGCTTGGCTCATTGGTTCGGTGGTTCTAGTCATAAGAAACTCCTCATGAAGCTAATAGATAAAAATGAGCTAGTTTGATTTCAAAGACAAGTGTCCTTTTCAGTGAGAGGTGCTCTGCACTGGCAGTTCTAACAACACCTTTAATGGGAAATATAGCCTGACACCATTAACTACTAGAGAAGAAAAAGGCTGGGGTGACGAGGGTTAGCACATGCAGACCTATATAACCAGAGCAGGGGTTCTTGTTGGCAAGGAGCAGACCCAGGACAAATCACTCCGTGTGGGCTCTAAACTCTTCTGACATTTTTATGGGGGGTAGAATCTGTTTAAAACAATTATGAAGGGCAGCTTTGACAGGAGAGGAAGTCTCCTAAGGGCAAGGATAGAGAGGGAAAACACTGCTGGTACTAGTAAAGAGAGCCTTGGGTCTTTCTGAATACAAGTGGCTACTATCATGACCAAGAAGGGCATGAGTTACTGATATGTTCTTTGGTCTCCACAGGAACAGTTCAGAAATTGCCCTGCCAAACACACATTCAAAATGTTACTGAGCCCACAGTGGCCACTGCACTGTGCATTGCCTTTGAGGTTGAGTCTATGAAATTGTTTATGACATTTAAAAAAATATATACAACTTGTAATTATGAGGGATGGAACTTTAGAACAGCCTAGAAAGATTTACATGAACTGATGCTGAGTGAAGTGAGCAGAACCAAAAGAATATTGTACACACTAATAGTAACCTTCTGAATTTTTTTTAAATTACAAAATGAATTTATTCCAAAAACATAGGGGAACATTTACATTTGAACAAGATAATAAATAGATGTCTTTGAAAAGGGGGAAAATAATCACTCATGTGATGTTTTCTTTCTCAGTTTTAGAGCAGAAATAACCCTCCTATATACACACTATTGCCTCTGGAAGGATTAAAGGGTAGGGAAATAGTTGTGGTATAGGAGAATAGAAAGAAAGGCAGTCAAACCAACATCAAACTTCAGTGAGCAAAATCACACTCATTTCTAAAGCTCTATACGTGTACTTCAGATTAAAAGAAGAAAATAAGAGTAAATATATCCAAATTTACGAAAATGTTGTCCCAATAGTTTCTACATTTAAAATGGCCTTTAGGGGCAGCTAGGTGGCGCAGTGGATAGAGCACCAGCCCTGGAGTCAGGAGTATGGGAGTTCAAATCAGACCTCAGACACTTAGCAATTACCTAGCTGTGTGGCCTTGGGCAAGCCACTTCACACAATTTGCCTTGCAAAAACCTAAAAATAAAATAAAATAAAAAATAATAAAATAAAAAAATGGCCTTTAGACCGCCTACTGGAATCCAAGGGCCAGACTAGCTGATCCCAAAATCTTTCACAATGGCATATATTTCTTCCTATATTTGTACAGATTCCAAGTGAGCTTAGGTTCAATTCAGAATGATGATAAACTATGATGAACTTTTTCTTTTTATCAGTATAATAATCAAAAAGATTTCTAAAAGACTTGTGATGAAAAATACCATCTATATCCAGAGAAGTTCAAATGGAAACCAAAGCATACTATCTCCAATTTTTAAAAGTTATTTTATGCATTATGTATTGTTTTTTTCTCTCTAATGTTTTTTCCCATTTTGATTTGATTCTTCTTTCAAAATATGATTAATATGGATCTATGTTTAGCATGGTTATACACATTGCTTTCTGTCAGGGAAGCAGGGAGAGAAGGGAAGGAAGGAAAAAATGTGAAACTCAAAATTTTACCCAAAAAAATGAATATTGAAAACTACTGTTGCATGTTGTTAGAAAAATAAATAAATAAAATATTTAAAAAAATACAACTTATTTATTCTCAAAGATGCTAATATAGATTGGGTGGTATACTCAGTAAATGGACTGATTACATTATAATCATGTATGTCTGACTCCCAAGGTCTATATACCATGTTAAGATGATAGATTCATCTTTTGCCCTTATAAGTAGAGACTGGTTCTGCAGATACCAAAGATTCTATTTCTCAAAAATATAAAGCCTTATATCACAGAAATTTCAGAGGGCCCTCAGGAATCATCTAGGCTAATCCATAACACACACACACACACACACACACACACACACACACACACACACACACAGACACAAACACATCAAGAAATTCCCACTACAAATTCCCCACTCCAGACAAGTAATCACCCAAACTTTTCTTTAAAAATCTCCCTTATGTGGAAACTTGCAGACTTTTCCACTTTTAGCTCCATTAGCTCTAATTGTTAGGAATTTCTTCCTTTTGATGGGCTTCTTTTCAACTTCCATACAAATAATTTGAACAGTAACTATTAAAAGACTAATAATACATTTTCTTCAATTTTAGTAGAAAACTATACCCCATTTATAACATTCATACTATTAAGGCTTTGAAACATACTCCATCTTGGTTAAAAAATTATTAGAATCAATACAGATATGCTATATCAAATTACATTTTTTCTTTCACACTAATACCAAGTCCTTAGAAGCTTAAATAGAATAAAAATCACCACAAAAATAACATCTTTAGGTAACCATGAATTTATACAATTAGACTGTCACCATAAATCAGAATAATAGCAAGTATTGTTTTCTTCAAAATAAAAAAAAGAAAAACAGTATAAAAAATCATTGTATTTAATACATTTGAAAGGAGTACCTTCCAGCGAATATACGAAGGGGCAAAAACTGAGACAAGCAAAAATTGATTTATCTTTAGTCAACCTGATTAAAAAGGTTAACAAATCAACAAAAGAATTTTTTTTAATGAACTAATTGAAATAACAACAAAAACAGGCTACCTACTTCCAGGAATCAGGAATTTTGAATTACCCCTTGGCCACATGTGATTTCTATGTCGGATTTACTTTCTCTGGAATATGTATGTATCTGCTAGAGAATGTCAGTTGTTTCAATCATGTCTGACTCTTTATAACACCTTTTGATATTTCCTTGTCCAAGATACTGGAGTGCTTTGTCATTTCCTTCTCCAGCTCATTTGACAGATGAGGAAACTGAGGCAAATAGAGTTAAGTGACTTTGCCCAATGTCATATAGCTGGTAAGTATCTGGGTCAGATCTGAACTTAGGAAGATGAATCTAGCCATTGTGCTATCTACTGGAATCAGAGAATGTATCACAGATCTTCAAAAGGATGTTTTCTATTTACTATTCTTAATGCACCACTTCAAGGATCCCTTCAGCTTCAGTAGGCTTTCTTTATATGGTTGCTGTCATAGTGGACTGTCATCTAGCCTTGGAACCCTCAGTCAAACCAAATCTGTATTCTAGCTCACTGTCTGCAACCTGAACCTTGTTGATCTCTACACTTCCATAAACTGAATAGTATGAGATATTTTGCACAGAGATATGGATTAGATTTATTATTTCATTATAGAAGAATCTTCTGAATAAGGAACCTCCCTCTACCCATGGAGATCAACACCTTCTTAAATAGCTGCCTAGGGAATTGGAAAGTACCATGCCTAAGCTATGGTTTCCTTCCTGACTTTCCACAGACTTTGTCTACCATAACATAGGACTGAGTACCTTCATTTTCCCTCATTCCACTACCCCAACACCTCCATTTTTCACTCCTTTTTATGTGTTCTCTTCTTTCACAATAGAATATAAACTCTTTGAGGGCAGAGACTGCTTTGCTTACCATATAGTAAGGGCTTAATAAATACTTGTTGACATATTGAGAGGTTAGGACTTAACCAGGATTACACAGAGGGCACTTGAATCCTAGACCTCCTAGCTCCCAAGCCATCTGTCTCTCCATTATGCTTAGTGTTCATGACATGAATAAATATTCCATTTCCTTCTTGTCAGACAGACCACAGACAAACTGCTGTCAGCAGTCATTTAATCTCAGAAGCACTGAGACAAGACATGGTAGGGAAAACAAAATAGAGCTCCCTGAAAATGGGTGAACCTAGTCAATCCCCCTGCTCTGAGCATTACCTTTTGTCACTAAGTTTGCCAAAGTGACAGACTACCTGTGGCCTGTGACAACTTCCACTTGTAAGGCTGCCATCTGGAATGAATGGAGTCAAGCTCTGTAAGACTTGGAGAAACAATAATAAAAAGAGGATTAATGTTTCCTTTTTACCCCATTTTTTTTCCCTTAAGATTAATGAGTTGCAGGGAAGCTAGGTGGCACAGTGGATAGAGCACCAGCCCTGGTTGTCAGGAGGAATTGAGTTCAAATCCAGCCTAGACACTTAATAATTACCTAGCTGTGTGGCCTTGGGCAAGTCACCTAACCCATTGCCTTGCAAAAATAAAAAAAAAAGATTTACGAGTTACAATCAACTTGGCAAAATGCAGAAATAATTATCTGGGAAAAACCAAGAAAGCAGGAGTCATTTCAGTAGGTGTTTCCCAAAGATCGTTTCTGTTGGAGTGCCTATCCTAGGTAGTAAACAGAGTGACTGTGTAGTGTTTGTGGGATCTTGAGGATCTTGATGTTCAGTCATTTCAATTGTGTCCCACAACTTCATTTGGGTTTTCTCAGCAGAGATACTGGAGTAATTTGCTATTTCCTTCTCCAAACCATTTTATAAATGAGGAAACTGAGGCAAACAAGGTTAAGTGACTTGCCCAGGGTCACACAGCTAGTGTCTAAGGCCAGATTTGAACTCAAGAAAATGATTCCAGAATCAGTACTCTATCCATTGTGCCACCAAGCTGCTCCTCTCTTGAAGATGAATATTCACAAACAGTATAGAAGGCCAACAGCAGGGGGGAAATATCAGATTCATCAGTGATCTTATTTACAAGGCAAACCAGAAAATTAGTTAGCTCTTGGTTAGTTATTCTTTACAAATACACGTCTCATTAATCCTTTTCCTTTCCTTTAATTACTTCTGCCAACACCCTAGTTCATGCCCTGATCTCACCTTTCATCTTCACCTACATCTGGATCAGCTCAACAAATCCAAAAATTGAGATTCTATTTCCTAAGCCAGAGTAGATGACTATTGGAAAACTGCTTAAACTAAATGAAAAGGAAACCTGAAGCTATTTGGCCTTCCTAGAAGGGATGGCGATAAACCAAATACCAAGTAAGCTCATTTGAATCTGTATTAATTTAAGAAGCAAGGTGTATTGCAATAGAAAGAACATGGATTCAGAGTAATAAGACCTGGATTCAAATACTGACTCAGCTGTTTACCATCTATGTGACTTGGAAACGAGTCATTTAATCTACATGGGCCTTCATTTTCTTATTTGAAAAGGGGGGAGGGGTGGTGTTTGACCAGATGATGTCCAAACTTTCAAAGTATAACCCTTGTGTCATGTCACAAGAATCTTAAGAAATAAGATATAGATAGGTAACTTTTTAATTGGGATGATGAAAGAAAGAATTTAGCCTTTATTTCTTACAAAAGTATTCTTAGTCTGAGTTTTTTGTATGTTTGATGTTTGTTAGACTGGACATTATTTGACAGTCTGGTGAAACTGTGCATCTTTTTCTCAGTATAACATTGTTAAATGCAAAAAAAAACCACAGTATTACAAGGAGACCACTTTTATTAAAAAAAATTATCAAAATATTTTATAGATTCCAATTTCAGAGCTCCTAATTTACAAAATTGTAAACTGTATTACTAAAAGAATGGTTTATGATCATTTAGAAAGTGAAGCAGTAGGGGCTGCTTGGTGGCACAGTGGACAGACCACCAGTCCTGGAGTCAGGAGAAGCTGATTTCAAATGCAGCCTCAGACACTTAATAATTGCTGTGTGTGACCTTGGGCAAGTTACTTAAAACCTCATAAGTCCCTTAAATAAATAAAAACATTTAAAAAGAGGGGGAAATAGTGAAGCAGGAATCACAAAACATCAGTAGAGGTTCTTCAGGAACAAACTATGTTGGACCAAGCTGAACAGAAGTTATAGTAGGGACAATGAAGACTGAAATCAATCAGGAGAGAGATGATTTTTAATTGTCCTCACTACTTACTAGCTAAACGAATGTTCATAAGCCATTCTTTTAGTAATACTGTTTACAATTTTAGGTGTTACAATTGTAACACCTAATCTTTCTAACCTTATTTCTTCATCTATGAAATAGGCAAAAAATACCTGCAGTGATTCAGATCACAGATTTGTTATGAAGATCAATGAGATAGATGCTTTTCTAAACTTAAAATGCTACCAAAAAGCCAAGTATAGACCTTTATAGATAAGTGTATTATATTGTCCTTGACTTTGATCACTTAGTGTCCCGACAGTACCAAATAGTTAATTTTTAGTGTGCAATATTAAAAATCAAAGAGGCAAGTAGGTGGAGTTAGGAACACCTATGGTCAAATCCAACCCTAGACCCCAATTGCCTCAATAGAATAAAATAAAAAGAATCAACATTATTACTGCTCTACAGGACCTTATAATTCTTCAGTTCTTTTTTTTATTTTCTATATTCTATCTTCCTTTGAATCATCATCAGGTGCCTGACATTATATTGAGCTTTCTACTATTTTTTGATTACTACATAAGCCTCTCTACCTCCTCTACTAATAGTCCAATTTTTTATTCTTAAAACCAAATCCACTGCCTACAAAAATCTTTTTTTCCCATTCCCAAAAGGGAGTAAATATGTACTCCTTCACACAAGAAAATACATTCAGAGACCATATTCTTGAGGTTAGTCATCTGGAAAATCAGCTGATTCCCTATAAATATAAAAGAAAATATTTTCCCCTTAAAGTGAAGGTATGCTGATGGGAAACAACTATTCCCATGAGCCTATATGGAAAGTTGATTACAAATACTGGTTCCAACGGAAGCTAGGATTGATCTTCTTTGTCGTCCTTCACTTTTAATTCAACCAAACTACTCTAGAGCAACCCTTTCAACTCCAGCCAATATTACTGAACTGCTTTTGTTGGAGAGACATCTCTGAAAAGTTCAATTGTATTTTGGCTCAGAATCATTTGCCATTCTCCTGTACCTTATACACAAGTCTCTGTGTGTTGATCCTACCAATTGGTAGTGTTTTGGATAATACATCATGGGGCCAATGGCGCCTTAACGATGTATTTCATTAATATATCATCAAAGCCATGGCATTGTTATGATATATTGCTTATAATACATCATTGAAGTGCCATTGCCTTGAGGATGTATGACTCAAAACCCTAGCAACAGCTAGAAAGATCAAGATCAGTTTTGTATTTTTTAAAAACTTATTCACAGCAAATAAGAGGGTTTTTTTAAGTTTCCACAATAAAATGCATTTTCACTGGGAATAAGAAGATACAAGCTCACCCAATAATCTTTGAGATGTTTCTTCACTGCCTTCCATTGGTAATGCTTTATTCTCCTCACTACTACTAAATATATATGTATATTAAAAATATCTACTCACAACCTCTGGAACGATAGGAGAAAATGCAAGGATTTGTGGATTTTCTAAGGCTGTCTGTTCTGAAGGTAAACTTATATACTTGTTTCTTATCCTAGTTCAAGTATTATCTTCTCATTTCCCTAAGGAATTTCTTCTTCTTCTTCTTCTTCTTCTTCTTCTTCTTCTTCTTCTTCTTCTTCTTCTTCTTCTGCTTCTGCTTCTGCTTCTGCTTCTTCTTCTCCTTCTGCTTCTTCTTCATCATCATCTTTTTTTTTTTAACTATGAAGATTCACCTATAGGGAACTATTACCCAATTCAACTTTAAATTGTGATTCAATAATTTTAATCAACCTCTGCCTGCCCCAAAACAAAATATTGTATTTTTTTGTCTGGTGAACCCATATCAAAGTAATTTACAACTCAATCCAAAATCTCAAGTTTTTCTATAGCCAGTTCTGTTCCCTATTTCTGTCAAAGCTACCACCATTCTTTCAAGCTTTCAAGTTTGAAATGCCAGTTAACCTCAGTCTCATATCCACTTCTACCTCCACAAAATGTCTTCCATCCAACCCTTTAATCATTTCAAATACAAGAAGGGTCAGTTAGGGCTTGGAGTTCAAATGAGAAGTTCTTAAATATGTCATTTAAAAGGGGACAAGAAAATATATACTTTCAGAGCTTCATGCCACAGCTTGACTCTGAAGTAAAATCCCAACTCAGTTCAGATTCTCATCATTTCTTGCTTGGGTTATTGCAACAAGTCCCTAATTACTTCTGCTCACTGCAGTTTATTCTACAGTTTCCAAAGCATGCCATTCAAAGACCCTTGGCATTCAAAGTTCTTCTTAATCTAACGCCCTCCTATCTTCTTGATTTCTTATATATCACTCTCTGACAATTCAGTGACCCTGGTCTCCTGGTTGTCCCTAGAACAAGACATCTCCCAGCTCCCAGTATTTTCTCTGGTCTTTTTCCCATGCTTGAAATGCTCTCCCCCTCCTCCTTTCCACCTATTGACCTCTCTAGCTTACCTTTATTTTTTTTAGGTTTTTGCAAGGTATATGGAGTTAAGTGGCTTGCCCAAGGCCACACAGCTAGGCAATTAAGTGTTTGAGGCTGGATTTGAACTCAGGTACTCCTGACTCCAGGGCTGGTGTTCTATCCACTGCACCACCTAACTGTCCCTAGCTTCCTTTAAATACCAGGTAAAATTCCTTATTTTTTATTGGAAGCCTTCTTCATCTTTTCTTAATACTGGTACCCTCCCCCCTATTCATTATTTCCTATCTATCATGTTTTTAACTTCTCTGTTTGTGAATCATATATATATATATATATATATATAATAGCTTACATGATGAATGTATTTGTTTGCATGATATCTCTTCCAATAGTTTGTAAGCTCCTTGAGGGCAGGAACTGTCTTTTGTCTATGTGCCTAGAAATAAAAGCTTTAAAAAAAATTTTGTCTATTGCCATCAAGTTCAACAAGCATTGATTAATGGCCTAAGCATTGAGAAAACAAAAAGGGGCAAAAGATAGTCCCTGCCCTCAAGGAGTTTACAGTCTAATGGTAGAATGAATGAGGGGAGATAAAATTCAAGCAACATCCATACAACATATTTACATAAAAATATATAAAGGGTAAATTGGAGGTAAACTCAGAGACAAGTCTTGATTCCTGCTATAGAAATATTGCTTTGGGTGGCTAAGAATTGGAAATTGAGGGGATGCTCTTCAATTGTGGAATGGGTAAACAAGTTGCAGTATATGGAATATTATTGTGCTATAAGAAATGCCAAGTAGAATGATTTCAGAAAAACCTGGAAACACTTACATGAACTGATGCATAGTAAAGTGAACAGAACCAGAAGAATGTTGTACACAGCTAACGCAATATTGTTTGATAAAGAACTGAGAATGATTTAGCTGTTCTTAGCAATACAACAGTCCAAGACAATTCCAGAGGACTAATGATGAAGAATAATATCCACTTCCAGAGGAAAAAAATGATATTGATTGGATACAGATGAAAGTAAGCTATTTTTTACTTTCTTTCATTTATTTCTTTTATTTGAGTATTCTTATACAAAATAACTAATATGGAAATATTTTACATAATTTCAAATGTGCAACCCATATCTGTTTATTTTCCATCTCAGGGAAGGAGAAAAGGATGGAAGGAAAGAGGTTTAGATTTTGGATCAAACTTTAAATAAAAAAGTTTAAAATTTCAAAAAGAGAAATATCATTTTGGCAGCTTTGTGAAAGATGGATTGGAGAGGAGAAAAGTTAGAGAAGGGGGTAAAAAAACCAGAAGAATATAACAATAGTCTAGACAAGGGATGATAGGGGTCTTATCTAGAGCCTACCTATTGACAGAGAGAGAAGAGGATAGATGCGAGAGATGTCAAGGAGATAGAATCAAAAAGACTTGGAAACTGATTAGATATAGGAGAGGGAAGGTGAAGAAGAGTGAAGAATTAAGGATAACTCCAAATCTGGGTGACTAAAAAGGTGGTGGTACCCTTAACAATTAAAAGAAAAGTTAGAAAAGGTATTGGGGGGAGGTGTTAGAGGAAAAAAATAATAAAATCTGCTTTGAATCAAGATAAATTAGGACTAGAGAAATATTTTTTAAAAAATAGATTTAGATATCAACTTCATTGGAATATTAATTGAATCCATAGAAGTTGATAAAGTCATTGGAGAACTAGAGAGGAGGACCCAAGACACAACCTTGGACTGGACCCCAGTTTGGAGATGGTACACAAATGATATTCTAGCAAAATGGACAAAGAAGGGAACAAAAGGAAGCAGCAGAACCAGGAGAGAGTCAAGTTTTATAAATTCAAAGTTATACAAAAATGTCTATTATTATTCAATCAAATCAAATATGTGAAATGCTTATGTGTAATATACTGTACAAGATAAAGAAAAAACCCAATGTAATCTTGCCATAGAGGTGATGATATTCATAAGATAGGTGATATGTTCATAGATAAGCATCACTTGATAGAATGCCATGAGGAAAGGGAGACAACTCAAGTATTCTAGATAAATTTGAGAGAAAGAGAACATCTTTAGCTGAAGAGAACATGGAAGGATACCCATCAAGAAGGAAATATGAGGGGTGGCTAGGTGGCATAGTGGATAAAGCACTGGCCTTGGAGTCAGGAGTACCTGGGTTCAAATCCGGTCTCAGACACGTAATAATTACCTAGCTGTGTGGCCTTGGGCAAGCCACTTAACCCCACCTGCCTTGCAAAAACCTAAAACCTAAAACCTAAAAAAAAAAAAAAAAAAAAAAAAAAAAAGGAATATGAAATTGGCTCCAAATATCAGTCAGTGGGGAAGAGGAATAGATGATTCCATGATCTTTTTTTCCATCACTTCTTTTAATTAATCACTAGGGAAACTTAAATCACAGTCCCTAAATTAAATTCAGCATCAAAGTAATATGAAAAGGGAAGAATCAGCTGAAGTCAAGACTGAGAGAGAGATCTCATTTCTGAAATTCCTCAATATGCTTTCAAATTCCTTAAATCATGGAAATGTTAAATCCTGTAATAAATGCAAAAGTCCCATCCTAGCAGTCCCAGGCTTGCTGAAGCCAGGTTTGCCTGTCGATTCCTCTCTATCTTCACAGACTCAGTTCAAACACAACTTGCCAACACCCTTCAGCTCGATGAAAGCCTTTCCTCATTTCTAGTGCCCAGACTTCAGAATTGAATTCTCTTTGCCTCTTTCTCTCTTCATCTAAACTGAAGGGCTAGGAGGAGGAAGCCAGCTGTGTGAGAATAGATTAGCAGAGAAATGCTGATTCAGCAGCCTGCAGTTTCCAGCCATGTGCCAAAAGATCAGTTTAGTCTCAATCAGCAGATAGAGAAAGAGAAAGCCTGGGGAGGAGGTAAGGAGGGGAATGCCGGAAAATGAATCAGAGGCCAAACTCCTCCAAACCAGGATGCACCCGGATTTGTTAATCAGTCTGGAGGAAGTAGAACAGGACAGAGTGAAGAAGGGATTTGGACTATTGGTAAAGATCTTTCTCATAGCTCCTGCCTTTTTGATTACAGGACTTTAAAAAAAAGGGGGAGCTTAAGATGTGGCAGATTAGAAGTCTGAATTTGGAGTCAGGAAGATCCAGATTCAAATCCTACCTTGAATATTTACTAGCTATATGAAGTCACTGAACCTCAGTTGCTTCATCTGTTAAAATGAAAGTGTTGGACTACTTGGTCTCTAAATATAGTCCTTTCTAGCTCTAAATCTAGGGTTTTAAAAAAAAGTTTATTCCTTTTGAACTTAAATACAAAAAAAGACAGAAAAGAGTACATTTCCATGTGTATAGCATAATATAAAAAAAGAAGATTCAATATATTTAATATAAAACCATGAATTTCCATTTCATACAATTTACTTTTTGAAAAACTATGTAATAAATAATATGCATAGTTTTGAAAGCTATCCTGATTTTCTGTGCTTCCTGCTAAGTTTTCTTTTGTTCTCTACTATGCACTTTTTTTATCCCTCCCTCCCTCAACTGCCCCAGAGAAGGCTATCATTAGACATAAATGAGTGTATACATGTAAAACCATACTAGACATCCATCTATCAATTCTTTCTCTGGATGTATACATAAAATTCTTTCATAGGTTTCTTTTATTTTAATTGAATATCTGTAATATTCAAAATGACTTAGTTGTTCAAAACTGTTCTTAGCAAATCTATGATTTTAAGTGTAACCCCATATCTTACAGATGGAAACATATAAGTGGTGAAGTAGTAAATTTGTCCAAGATATTCTACCATAATGACTTACTATATATATATTAATATGTATACATAAATGTACATATCTCTAGCCCAATAAATGTAACACATATATGCAAACATATATACAGAAGAAAAAACTTTAAATTTATACAAATATTGGATATAAAAATGCATGTATATACACAAACATATATCTCTATATATCTATAAATAAATATATATATATATATATTCATAGATAGATGGTATACACACATACATAGCCTCCTTCCCTTCCAGAATTGCATCTCACAAGAAGGGCTGATGCCCTGTGAATGTCTTCACAGCCAATCAACAGGCTTCTTCTTCTGCATGGAGCTACAGAATGTCCACACATGCTCCAATGAATCTCCAAGTGACTTTCATTTTGAGTCATCATATTCTCTTGGAAGCAACCTCCATCTAAAGACATGCCATCTGAAGAATTCTTCACATTCACCTGACTCCATTATAAAAGCAACATCTCAAATCTCCTTAACCAAATGTTAATTTAACAATAATGTAAAGGTGATATTTATATCACCCTGTCCCCTTTAGTTCTAATACACTTGTCAAGAAAGAATAAATCTTGATTGAACCAATGAGATCTGAGGTAGGAACAAGGCTAAACACTCCCATTCAATCAATAAATCAAAGATTGAGTTTAAATATAAAAAGGCCCTAGATGAACTGGACTGACATTTACATTCAGAGCATTCACACTGGCTAAGGACACTTAGTCCCCCCCTGCAGGTCATCTCTAAAATATCAAGCCATTTTCAGATGAGAGGATACAATGAGCAAAGAACAGGGAAAAAAGAGTCTAGATAGCAGAAAACAGGAAGGAGAGAATTCAGTGACTAAAGAAGAGGGAGAGAAAAAGCATTTCAGCAAAACTCCTAAGAATTAATTGAAGGGGAAGGATAGTGCTTCAAAGTCCCAAGAATATAGAGTAATCACAACTTACTGATCACAAATTTAGAGGCAAGGGTGTGGGGCAGATCTCTTGCAAGCTAAGTGCTATTATATCCCATTGAATCCTCACTATGTTATAGGAAAGCAATCCTCCTTGGTTTTAGTTTCAGGGATAAAATTGCATCAGTTATTTCATGTTCTCTCTATGTAACTCCTCTTTTTCTCTGGCTATACATTTTTCTGGTGAGAGTAGCTCCAAGAAGCTATATAGCACGTGTAGCATCCACACCCAGATAAACCTTCTTGGTGGATAGGTTAAACCAGGTTGAGGGTAAGTGACAAGCCTCAAACCTGTTGGTAAGTAAAGTGGATGGCTATTCCAAGGATGTGAAAACTTCCTCAGGTGGAATGGGTAGATGAGAACAATTTGTTCCAACAGCCATGAAGGCACCTAAAGCAGATTCTATGGAGCACTTAGAGCTTGGTCAGATGTTGAAGATACCAAGATCATCCACTGCACACCTGGTCATCACCAGTCATCTTGACTTTTACCTTGCCATTGGAATCTAATGACTCAGGAAGAGACAATAAGGCTGAAGACTTGGAACAACTCTGCCTCACTTAAATCCAATTCATGCACAAGTCAAGACACCATCCATGATGTCATTGGTCCTCCTCAAAAGCAAAGGATGATCAACACCAAGTTTCTGATGATGTGCTTTTCACAACTTTTCCATCATAATTCTTTGTTAATATTAAGGTATAACCAGCTCATGCCTACTGTGTGCCTCTCTACTCTTTTGTGTTCCATCAATTTCATTTCTTCAAATACCATAGAAATCATTCAACATTACCAGAAAAATATTGACTATAATTCCCACCTCCTTCCCTTCTTTTCATATGTGAGGGACCTATAGGTGTTGAATATTTTATATAATGCCAGACTTGTACAAGTTAGTTAGTGTTGCTGACTGGCAATTGTCCCCCGTTTCTATCGTTGGCTTTATTATAAGTACTATGTACTCTGGGATGGAAATATTTGGAAATGTAGGAAACACAAAAGCAAAATAATATCCAGAAAAAAATTTTTAAAATAGGAAGATAAACCTTTTTAGTGAAAAGTGTGAGGCCATTGAGAGAGTTATACCATTTTCTGAAAGCAATCCAGCCCATAGGGCTTGGCAATGTTCTTCCTTGCTTTGTCTTACATGTTCTTTTGTGCATATTGACTTATCTATCCCTCCATGCATTTGTCCTTAACTTATATGAATCTCTCAGACACTGTACTGGGGTTAGTTGGGACACTGAATTAAGTTGCAACTTTGAAGAATGCTGCTTACATTACTGAACTAGGATACTAACAGTTTTCTTGACTCCATTCTCTCCCTTGCCTAATCCACTCTTCATATAAAAGATTGTTCATGAATAAATTTGTTCATACTACTCCTCTGGCTCTGCTCCAAAAACTTCAGTTGTTCCCTATTTGCCTAGTGAATAAAGTTTGAAGTCTTTTGTTGACTTTCCAGGCTCTCCATTTTCTAGAGTCTTTCAAGCCATGCAGCCATATTTCATATTACTCCACACTGTGTACTCTATGCTTCAAACGAGGGAGTAGTCTTTGTCTTTTGGGTAGTGTGGTACAGTAAATGGAGTGCTATATTTGGAATCAGAACTACCTGTATTTAAATCCCACCTCAGATACAGATTGTGTGCCCTTGGGCTAATCATTTTTATTTGCTTAAGATCTCATCTGTTAAATGAAGAGAGGCACCAGATCAGTGAGATCAAACTCATATAGAAACCAATTCCCCAAAAGCCCCATGTTGACTTAGAAAACCACAAAACAACATTATCTATGTGGTATTATATTTTTAATTATTTTGTTAAACATTTTCCAATTACATTTTAATATGATTCAGGCAACACTCAGAATTTTGCCACCCTTTGTAGTCCTCCAGCATAGAATTTAACAGCTCCATACTAGATGATTGAGAGGGGTCTTTCAACCTCTATGTGTAAGATCCTAAGATCTCCCATTCTATACTTTCCTCTCATTACCATTTTTCCTTGTTCCTGAGTTTCTCCTGTTCCTTTCCCCCCGCCTCTTCTGTATAGCATTCTCACCCATTCTTTAAAGTTCAGTTCAAATGATACTTATCTTCCATAAAGCCTTTCTTGATTCCCCCCAATCTGTAATCCCTTCCTGCACAAACTTCACTTTGTTTTGAACATCTCTGAATCATGTTCTTGTTTTTGTGTCAAACTATGACACTTTTACAAAGACAGAAATAAACATCCTCACAGCTTCCAGGGCCAAGTTCAGCACCAAGGTATGTATTACTGAACTGAATTGAATTGAATTTGTTGAAAAGAAGGCAATGGGGGAAAATGCTATATCTGGGGTTAAAGGACACATTAAAATCTATGGAATTTTAGGGGAAAAAAATATCATTTCCATGGGTTTTAACTTTTTCTTTCACAAAATAAGGCAAATGACCTTTCATGTCTTTCCATCTCTGAATCTGTGATCACATGTATCAGAGGAATAAGGGGTTTGGGCATTTTTAGGCATTTGACTCTGTGTACAAGTCAGCTAGATGGCTCAGTGGATAGAGTGCCAAACCAGGAGGTAGGAAGACCTAAGTTCAAACTACTTTTAGATACTTACTGGCTGTCGCTTAACCCCATTTGCCTTAGTTTTCTCATCTAAAAACTGAGCTGGAAAAGGAAATGGCAAACCACTTCAGTGTTTTTGCCAAAAAAACCTAGCCAAAATGAGGTCACAAAGAGACAGAAAACAACTGAAAATAACTAACAAAAAGGATTGATATACAAGGATGAAAGGAATGTTCAATAGATTGAAATCCATTCCCACATTGTTAGATTCCATTTCTTGACCATGCCACTTTTAAAAGAAATCTGTTTTCAAAGATTGGATCCATAAGCTAATGAGGTATGTTATTAATAATGTGTTATTCCTTCTTCAATAATATCCACAGGATGGGACACACTACTCTTGGGCCATAATAAGTCAGCATCCATTAAAACAGCAATTGCACAACTTCTTCATAAGTTACTGGCAAGAGTAAATTATAAGCTTGGGCTTTTTGAAAATGCCCTGCCTGCATCATTTTTCTTTCTCTGTCCCTGGTAAGATGTCTCCTAACGAAAAATGAGAACAGATTCCTTTGTACCCCATCAGAGGCCATATTCCAAGAGCCTCAATCTGAGAAAAAAAAAAAGCATTATCTCAAATCTTTTTGTTTTTGTTGTTTGCTGTTTGTTGTTTTGTCCTTGGTTCTCAAAGTTTATCTACTAAAACTGATGCAGAGAGCATGGTATAGTTTTGCAGCACTGAAGTAGTGATAGAGAAATTGACTTATAATAATGTCTAACATTTATATGAAAAAACACACATATATGTATAAGTATATATATATATATATATATATATATATACGCATAATCTCATTTGAACCCTCATAACAGTCATGAAAAGTAGGTATTACAGGTTATTTATAGCCATTTTATAGATGTGGAAACTAAATCTCAGATTTTTCCCTGGTCTGTCCTTGTACATATGTATAAAGTAATTTTCAGAGGTGGGATTTGAACCTGTCTTTCTAATGTCACCACTTAGGTTTGTGCAGAATTCATTCATTAACAGGTGCATCTCCTCAGCATAATTGGGTTTAAAAGAAATCCTGTGATTTGGTAAATTTTCACCTGGTGTAACCTGATCTTAAGTGGATTGTAAATGGGCAAGTTAAGCAGAAGGCATACTGTCAAGCAAGGAACTTGGAGCAATGACAGACAATATCCAAAGGTCTCAAAAAGACCATCAGGCTTTTTTAATAAAGTGAAAAATGAGGCAAATGAGACTCATGAGTATTGATATCACTTACAATGCTCCTGGCACAGCTGCAGTTCTTAACGCTGAATTAGACCCCATTTTTGGAAATCCTTATTTAAGTAAATATTATGACAGTGAAGAAGTAAAGGGAGAAATGGAAAGGAAAGACAGGGTGTCTTATCACATAGAAGTAAAACCAATTCAAATCCAATAGGGAATTTTTAAGGAAACTAATCTGATAACAATCACAGAGGTATAGAAATTAAACAGGTGTTGAAAATAATTTAAATTCCTCAGTATTTTAAACAGTAATTCAATGAGAAAAATTTGAAAATGGAGTCAAATGCAAACACAAATTATTATGCTATGCATGACCTGTGTTATTTAATTAAGCTAATATGCTGAACTTAAAAAAAAATCCCAAGAACCTGACTGAGAACATTGCTTGTTAAATCTTCCATGACAACAATTTGAAAGGAGGATATACCACTCCAGAGTGTTTGATTGCCTGAGGGATGTTATAGAGGATGCCAAAAAATATGCCCCCCAAAAGATTGCTCATCCTCATTCTTCTCCCTCCTGCTCTGCAAGATGCATACAATTTTAATTTACGTCATCTTAACCAATTACGTCTTGCTCAGTTCGTCACAGAAATTTATCGCAAAATTTGCAAAGCTTTTGACCTGTATCATCTTATTAAACTTTTATGAAAAATCAATGGAGTTCAATCATGTGGTGGGGCTGTTCCTCACACAGATGTCAGTGGTAAGTGGAAACATCTATTTATTCCAAAGTCTGCAGGAGAAACTGGAGAAAGTTCCATTCTGTTAACACTAGCGTGACAATGTAGCAGAGAAAAGCCTTTTCTTTTCCTATATGCTACATTAAAATAAATACAACCCTGTGGAAAAAAGAGTAAGGATGGCAGGAGTAGGGGGAAGAGTAAACTTTTAATCATCTGCCTTTTCAGATGCTATCTTTGGCTCTTCTCCAAATATAAATACATGCTAGCGATCTAGGACCTGGAAGGTGAACCATGCCAAAGCCAGCTGACCTGTACTAGAAAAACAGATTGGACAGGGGACTCAAGCCAAGAAAAAAAAAGAAATGGTTCCAAGGCAGAGAACTGCCAAGTTTGGGAGGGATGTAGAGCTCAGACACACATTCCTTACCTCCTAGACTCAGTAACTTCCTACATTTGGAACTTTCATAGCTTTATTTTTTTTTACATGCCAGGTTTCCATTCAGTCATTCTCTTAAATAAAGGTATACTTGCTCCTCTTGTCTTCCAACCCCTCCCACAAAAGGGACAAGATCAGATATGCTGGGAGACAGTGGAAGAGACAGATTGAGATGAAAATATTCAATCTAAGATAATTTCAATAAGGGAGAAATCACTTTCAACTAAGGAAATCAGATATTGATAGTCTTATTAAGGAAGTGGCAAATCAGTTATAGTACATTTAAGAATGAAAGAGATTTCAGCAGGATGAGATGTAGAGGGTTTGTATTCTTGAAAGGAGGAGCAGTTTTCTTGAAGGCACAGAGGCAGAAATGGGGCCATGGTGATACCAGAAAATAACCTGATGTCCAGTTTGGCTGAAAAAGATTGAAGGTGAGTGATAGGAAATCAAACTAGAATGATAGGTTGAAGACAGATATTTGGCAGGCAATTAGAAATGATGATAAATTGGAACTCATCAAGAATCATGAATGAAAGATGAAACTAAAACTCATAGATTATCTCCAAATTTCTTTTCAACCAATAATTTTTATCTGCTTCCACTGCAATAAGCTTTTCTTTCCCCTACAGCTGCTAATAAGCAAGAATGCCAATGACTTGGGATATCATTTTAGGGAAGAAATTATTTCTTCTTTGATATATGCAATGGGCTGTCAACTAAAGTCAAAAGGAGAATACTTAAATAATATTCAGATTGGATAATCATCAACCTATGAATCACTGAATTGGCCAAAAGCAAAGGCAGCAAATCAAATCAAAGAAACATGTCAAATAATAACAGATTTCTAAGAAAAGCCCAAATTTTGATATTTAAAAACATATAAAATAAAAAAGACTCTCTAACAAAGAAAAGCTCACTCTGTACTCATTAATCACTGTTTTCCTCCATGAACGGTTTTCTAAATTTACTCCCCTACCCTACTCTGCAGCCAAGAAAGAACAACCATGCTCAATTTAACCATAAAACCAAGTCCAGAATATGAAATGCATTGCCCAATTGAAGCTTTATTGACAAGAACAAATGCAAAAAAAAATTAATCTGAGTAGTGATGGGTGATCAATCAATCAACAATTATTTATTAAGTAGTTATTCTACACTAGTCTCCACTGCAGATACTGAGACAGGCATACAGAAGTGACATAGTCACTCTGACCTCAATGAACTTACATTCTAAAAGGGATATATTAGCAGATAATCCAATAAAAGATAGATACAAACAAAACTCAAATGATCTTGATAATGAAGGAAATCAGAAAAAAATGTCTTGTAGAGGTGACACTTAAGCTGAACATTAAACATAGGTTCCAAGAGGTATAAAACATGAGGGAAAATATTCCTGGTATGAGTCAAGGAAGTAGAAGGCAAAACATCATGGATGCTAAGTGTGAAATAGTCATCTTTTTTATCCAACTAAATAGGAATAGAGCATAACTCATGGTCCTGGATCATTTCCATATAGAGTGGATTGGATCCTAAGGTTCTGACCTTAAAAAAAATTCATTTTCTCTCTATTGTTCATTTTGTTCAATAAAATCTCCCTTGATTAACTTAGTTATCTCTTGTTCTAGGTTTCCAAATTATGGTTAGAGATGCCAAACAAATACTCAGGTTAGCAATGCTTATGAGAGGGACAGGTCAACCTTTGTTCTGCTCCTATCCTGAAAAAAATAAGGAAAACACAAAGAATTCACAGAACCCCACAAACAGCTCCATTAACACACAAAATACACAAATAGATAATAAATTTCTTTCAAATGAGATAATATTTGTTAAGTGCTTATCACAGTGCCTTAATACGTGCTAATTCCCTTCCCAAAAATCCTTCTGTCAGAAGAGAATTCAACATGGGGTTGATATGGATAAAACTCTTTGACATTCTAGAGATTTCCTTTCTTGCTGAGTCATACACAGTCCTACCATCACCATCATTTATTTGTATTACCATCTTGTGTTTTAAAAAAAAATCCCCCTCAACAAGCAATCTCCACACCAAAAACTGCTCTATTCAAATAAGGCAGTTCAAATTTTTTGCCCCAGGCAGCTTTGGTCCTTAAACTGAAAGGGTTACCTATCTATCTATCTATCTATCTATCTATCTATCTATCTATCTATCGAGTCTTGGAGAAAGAAAATCCATATATATATATATGGATTTTCTTTCTCCAAGACTGGCCACTGTTCAAAAACTAAGTGGATGGTTTTCTTCTTGCTCTGGAACAAGGGTTCTTAACTTGGGGTCTGGGTCCTTGGGGTTTTTTTTTAAATAAATGTTGTGGATGATAGTATTTCAAGATAATAGGCTTCTTTTATAATATTATATATTTTATGTATTTTTAAACTATTCTGAGAAAAGCTCCATTAGGTTTCACCACACTGCCAAAAGCATCCATCACACAAATTCACACACACACACACACACACACACACACACACACACACACTCACATAATTAAGAATCCCTGAACTAGAAATCCAGGTCTGGCGCCCAAAACACTCAAATGTGAGGTAACTGAAGGTAAACCCCAATGCTATGGCTGTCCTGGAAGCTGCAAATCCCTCCTTCATGCCAGAGACAGAGTAGTAAGTAGGACCCTGGATTTGGAGTCAGGGACTCTGGGTTTCAGTCTCTTTTCTTCTCCTGTGTGACATTGGGCAATTCACTAAACTTTTTAGCACCTCAATTTTCCCATTCATAAAAGAGAATGTTGTAATTTGTGGTTTTTGAGGTCATTTCCAACACTAAATACATTTTTAAAATTTTACTTAAATGCAAATAAAGAAAAATGCATACATTTGCCGTTTAATTCTGTTAAACCAACCCTCACAGCTATCATCTGGGAAAGCAGCTCCTATACAGAAGGGACAAACTATCTCCACCAACTCCTACACACAATAGGGCAAGCCACCTTAGCTGAAGGAGTGGGACAAAAGGTAGCATGTACCAGTTAAGTCACTGGCAACCATTGCCACAACGTTAACACCAATCTCCATTCAGTCTCCTATGGAGGCAATCCAGGATGCTTAACACAAGAAAACTGGGAAAAGTATGGCTTCTAATCCATTGCCCTCCTCCATTATCCTGGGAAGCCATCCCTGTGGAGATGCAATCTGAGAGTTACTGCTGAAGGTCCTACAGTGTCAAATACCTATTTCTTCATGTGTAAGATGGAGATAATAATAACTCATTAATTACCCTCCACTATTTATCTCACAGGCTTTGTCATGAAAAAAGCAAGATCAGTCAATACATATGTGTATTAACATATATGTAATACAATAACATAAATACACATATAATTTAATATTATAACTAAATATTAATATAATAAAGAAGTATGTGTTAAACAATATATCATTATTTTATTACATTAGTAGCATATAGTAGCATACATATAGTAGCAAAATATGGTTCCTGGACATATGAATTATTTCCATTGTTGTTGTTTTATTATTACCATATAGTGACCCCCACAGCTATGCAAAACAAACAAAACAAAACCAAAAACACACTTGATTTTCCCACTAGTCTACTTTGAGTTCTTTCTGAAGCATTCTGATAGAATGCTCCCAAGAAGGACTAAACCTTTAAAATCCCTGAACTTTAAATGTGCAAAGCATATTATAGTCACTAATATGAACCAATTGCATGACCTTAGGCAAGTCACTTAACTCAGTCTTAGCTTCTTTATCTGTAAAGTGGAAATAGCACCTACTTCCCAGGGTTGTAATGAGTATGAAATGAGATAATTTGTAAAGTGCCTAACAAACCTTAAAGCTCTCTCTATATATATACTAGCATTGCTGTGGTGGTGGTTGTTATAATAAAATAAAACTCCCCTCTTTGTTTTAGAGAATTGGGACTCTAAAGATGTGGAATATCAAATATACTGACCAGACTACTGATATGTCAGTTCTCTGTCTCTCTCTGTCTCCATCTCTGTCTGTCTCTGTCTCTGCCTCTGTCTCTGTCTCTCTCTCTGTCTCTCTGTCTCTGTCTCTCTGTCTCTGTCTCTCTGTCTCTGTCTCTCTCTCTCTCTCTCTCTCTCTCTCTCTCTCTGTCTCTCTCTCTCTCTCTCTCTCTCTCTCCCCCCTCTCTCTCTCTCTGTCTTTGTTTCTCTCTCATACTCACACATACACTGGCTAAAGGAAGGGGAAAGGAATATATTTGGAAATGAAAGTGATATTAAAAAACATATCTAGAATAGGAGGCTTTTTAAATTAAAATTAAATTCTTACAACCAAGGAGGCAGTAAATGTGGAGCCAGACAAATATATAAGAACTAGTTAGAATGTTGAACAAGGTCAGTTGAGAAGAGAAAGTATGCTAAAAAAGAAATCTTAAATTCATTTTTCTGCTTAATGTTATATTGAAGATATCAGGAGCAAAAATTTCCTCAAGTAAATATTCAGGAACCATTTCAGTGGGTAAGTTACAGAAGTCCAATCAAGTTAAAATATTATCTTTGAGAGGACGTGGTACACTAGGCTAGTCTTCTGGAAGTGTTCAGTTCATCTTGATAGAGCCTCTGAAGAGAATACCATTTTTCTTTGACTTTCTCCTTGATTACTACAGGGAAAAGCCTCAAATGGGATGCTCTCTTGGTCTGATAGATAAAACATGTGTGCTGATGCGTCACATAGCATGAGCACAGGTCTCTAAGGATTTGACTGTTTAGCCGTTCTGTGGCTAACATGGTCTTATGCCCTATGTTTGAATAAAGCTGTGTTTATAAAAAAGGCTGATTGAGAGAAAAATGTTTAAAATACTGAGGAATTTAGTAACTTTTAATCAAATAGTAATATTATGCAGGAGTAAAATAAGGCAGGAAGAGTTTGCGTGTATGTGTGTGTGTGTGTGTGTGTGTGCACATTTTTTTGTTGTATTTTTTTTTCAAAAAAAGATAATAGGGAAATTATTCCAAAAAGAAATAGCTCCAAGCTGAGTGATAAAGTCAGCACTCAAGATAGTAAAAGTGGATGGAGAGATCCATTTGTACATATAAATAGTTGGGGGGGAGGGGAATGATTTGCAGAAAATAATCAGATAGTAAATGCATTTCTAAAACAAGATGGAGAAGATAAATCAAATTGGATAGCAGCCCCATGGGATGGGTCAAAGAATTTTGTTTCTGTGATGAGATGCTAAGTCCCTATCCTTATAATAAGATAATTGTTGGATTATTAATTTTTAAAATACTTTGAAAAGCCACTAAGTATTGAGTATTTCTTCCCATCTTCCCAATAATGTAGACTTACGCACTTTGGACTCTTTAATTCATTTTAACTAATATCCTATTATCTATTAACCATATTATTGAAGAGTCTACTGTCATACCAACAGACTCTTCCCAATTTTCATCTGTTGTTCTTTTATAAAATAAAAGAAGCAGTTAGGAGATAACAATGTATAGTAGACTGAATCTCCAATTAAAAAAACCTAAATTCAAATCTAGCTTCAGACATTTATTAGCTATGTAACACTGGGCAAGATTCATTTATTTTGTCTTCCTTAGTTTTTGTCATCTGTAAATGGAGATAATAATAGTGCTTGCCTTCTAAGGATGTCTTGAGAATAAAATGAGATCCTATTTGTAAAGTATTTTTCAGATCTTTTTTTTAGGGGTTTTTTTTTTACAAGGCAATGGGGTTAAGTGGCTTGCCCAAGGCCACACACCTAGGTAATTATTAAGAGTCTGAGGTCAGATTCAAACTCAGGTACTCCTGAACTCCAGGGCTGGTGCTTTATCCACTGTGCCACCTGGCCGCCCCTATTTTTCATATCTTAAAGAAATATATCAAGGCCTATTGTTATGATCATTTTAAATGGGAAAAAAATAGCTCTGCCCTGAACAACTTCTACCTTCATTGTGGTAAAGGAAAACTGTGGTTCTACTTAGTGTTGTGAAGCGATGCCAGTGAGCCTACAAAACTAAACACTCAAACTGTTTTTCAACAGTAACCTCTTCATTTAGTATGTTCATTTTTTCACCCACTTCAGAATACTCATCTAAAAATGTCCATTCTGTATATTCTATGCTTTGTTATTCAGAAGTCCTTGAGGAATATGGCCTAAGATATTCTCTGGAAAGCTATGGTAAATTTACATTTGAAAGTTTAGGGAACTGACCTAGATACTTCAGCTAAAGTATCTTATTTATAAAGTCCTTTTTGGCAAAGGTATACAAAAGAGGGTCTGCCTCCCTCCATTTTGTTTTCCACAATCACCATAACCACCACTGTCATGGGACTGGCATAGCTTAATACTGAAGGGTATGTGATTAACCAATCTCATCTGTCAGATTTCAATCGATCTGTTAAGCAATTATAGGGCTTTGCCTCCATCATAGTCACAATTTCCCTTCATCCATTACTGTTGCATTCTACCCCCAACCCAAAATTGTACAAGTCCCCAACTACCTTTCCAACCTGTGCATCCACCCATCAGGATATTTACAAATGAAGACCTTCCTCCAGTTGTCAGGTGCTACTGGAAAAATTACCACCTCTCATGTTTACTTTCTACCTACCTTAGGATACTCAGGGGAAAAAAACGTACTGATAGGAATACTTTCCCTCTGATGATCATCTGACATTTATCATATGTGAGTGTGCCTTTATATGCAAATATATTTGTACATATAACACATATTTTTATATCTATACAAAAATATGCATAAATATGCATGTATGATATATATGTCATATATAGTATATTGGTATGTGTACATACAGATGTTGTTTGGTCTTTGCACATATGTCCAACTCTTCATGACTCCATTTGAGGTTTTTCTTGGCAGAAATACTAGAGTGGTTTGTCATTTCCTTCTCCAGATCATTTTACAGATGAGAAACTGAGGCAAAAAGTATTAAGTGACTTGCCCAGGGTCACACAGCTACTAAGTATCTGAGGTTGGATTTGAACTCAGAAATGAATCTTCCTGAGTTCAATCTGGCATTCTAGCCACTGTGCCACTGATAGATAGATAGATAGATAGATAGATAGATAGATAGATAGATAGATAGATGGATGGATTAGATAGATGAGAGAGATGAGGGGGAAGATGGATGGATGGATGGATAGTGGATATATATATCTTTATCTATCTATACATATATACGTAATTTGCCTCCCTCATTAAACTGTGAGTTGCTTGATAGCAAGGACTTTGTCTAGCACAATTACTAGTACATGGAAGGCACTGAATAAATGAGCAATTAGAGGACTAAGAAGGAGCTTAAGTTAAGGCAAAGTAAAATAATATAAGCTCATCATGGAGCTTTCACTCAAATAAAAAAAAAAGCAAATTTAGCAGTGGGGTGGTTTGGTGCTAGACTTTGAAGGTGAGCAGAATTATTATCTCCTCTTACTAGTCTCCACTCTTACAAAGACGGAGCTGTTCCTTCCTTTGAGTGTGACTCTCTTGATCCATTTCCTTGGCTCCTTTGCTCTGGGAGGCATTTGTCTCTTGAACTGACCTGGAGAAAAAAAGAAAAGGGCAAAAAGACCCTATATTCAAATACCAGACATTGTATTTATCTAGGTTCTTAGCCTTTTTATAGGGTAAGCTTTGTGTTTCTGCCATGGAAAATTGTTTTTAAAAAAGAATTAATCATTCTGTTTTCAGCTCTGAGCCCCCAGTTAATATTTTGGGGAGGAGGGGAATAACCCTATGGCTTTAAATGTATTCCAGTCTCTTCCAAAGATTCCCTAATCGCACTTCTCTGCTTCATTTGAGCAATGACAAACATAGATTAGTAATGTGATAGCTAACCCAATTTATCAAATTATTGGTTTAAAAACACAGTGAATAGAAAGGTAAATAAACTTTTAAGAAAGAGATGTGTCCCTGGGGAAAACAGGTACATGCTCTCTTGAAAAATAGTATTGGAATGTTGAAAACTATCTTTGTATGTAATTGGAAAGAATAAAATAAAATAACAGTTAAAAAAGAAAAATAGGAAGAGAAAGGTAAGAAGAGAATTAAACAATCATGGCCTTCAGTTTCTTCCTTTAAACAAATTTCAGGAAAACAGAATCCTCCCAGACTTACTTCATTTAGCACCAGAGACTGAGCTAGTAACCTCATTCTCAGAACGCTTATCCTGCTTCCATCACTACTGACCTTTCCCTTCTCTCACAGCTTTAGACATAACTGTGCTTCCTTTTTCTTGCTTTCCTTCACTTACTGTTTCTCTTGTCTTCTGCTGCCCATCATACCTTAGGGTAGGAGGACAGATTCATGAGACTCATCAGTTTCCCTCCAACAATTCCCAGATGAAGGCAAAATGAAGGATGAGCAAGAGACTACTACTCCAAACCAATAGGCACCCATCTCCAGCACCTCATCAACTTGGTTACAAAGGAAAGGAAGATTTTTTAGAAAGAAGAAGGGAAGAGATAGAGGAAGAGAAGGCAAAGGAGGAGTTGGAAAGGGGAAAGAACATCAAGGAGGATGAGAAGAAAAAAGGGAGATAGAAGAGGGAAGGTTAAAGGATTACAGATTTAGAGATGAGATCCATCACACGTCACATAGTACAGCTTTCTCATTTTGCAAATGAAGAAATTGAAACCAAAAAAAAAAATTAAGGGACTTGATCAGCATCACACAGGAAGTAGAAAGTTAATGAGGTGGGATTTGAACTTGGATTGTATCATTCCAAATTCAACAAGCTTTCCACTCTACCACAAGAGGAGATTTAAAAAAAGTGGAGAAGGCAGAGGAAGAAGAGGAAGATAAGGAAGAAGAGAAAAATGAAAAAATGTAACAACATATCTGTTCCTGCCAAACCAAGGAGAAAACTGACTCAGAAGAGCTATTGCTAAAAATGGCAAATCAGAAATCTCAAATATACAGCTTGTGAACTCTTTTTCACTTATTCTTTAGAAGGTTTCATTTAAAGATCAGTACTCAGAAACCTAATAATGCAATAGTTTAAAAAGTTTAGAAGGGTCTTTTCCATTGGAGGACCAAAGAACGAGAAGATGAAGGAAACAGAGAAAATGGAAGAGAAGATAAAAGGAAGTGAGGTGAAAAGAAAATGAGGAAGTAAAGAAATTAGAGAAGAGGAAAAGAAAATGAAACAATCCATCTAATTCCTGTTAGACTAGAAGACTGATTCGGAAGAGAAGTCGAAGGAGCGGCTAGGTGGTGCAGTGGATAGAGCACCAACCCTGGAGTCAGGAGTATCTGAGTTCAAAGCCAACCTCAGACACTCAATAATTACCTAGCTGTGTGGCCTTGGGTGAGCCACTTAACCCCATTTGCCTTGCAAAAACTCAAAAAAAAAAAAAAAAAAGAAGAGAAGTCCATGCATATTCTCTATATACATTATCTCCAAACTCTAATTACCAGATAAGGGGCAACTAGGTGATGCAATGGATAAAGTACTGGCCCTGGAAAAAGGAGAACCTGGATTCAAATCTGGCCTCAGACACTTGATACTTAATAGCTGTGTGACCTTGGGAAAGTCAATTAACCCATTGCCTCACCAAAATAGTAATAAATATGTAAATGAAATGAAATGAAATTACCACAAAAACATCAAATCATCTAATACACCTGAAGGTGATATAATGGGTCTGGCAAAAGCTATCCATGAAATTTCAGCATCACTGGAAAATACATTTAATCCTAAAAAAATAACTTACATTAGATTACTAATTTCTTAAATGCACCATTAGAGATTCATTCCTTAAACTTAAGACATGGGTTCTTGACCTAGTTTTATGCCATGGACTCCTTTGTCAGACTGAAGAATCTAATGAAGCTTTGCAGATTATTGCCTATATTCAAAAAAATGCTAAATTTCAGTTAGAGGTCAATAAAAATAAAAATGTAATTTCTCCTTTCAAGTTTACCAACCCTCTGAAACTGATCCACAGACTATCATCCCATGTTTTAAGACTTGGCCTTAGTCAAACATATCAAGCCTTACTGGTCAATGCTAATTGTGTATGGAGTTTGTTAAGTCCTCAACAGACAAGAAAGCTGATAGAAAAAAAGAGAGCATTAGGACTTTGGCTCAGGAGAAGGGGAGCAGCACCCCAAGTGTAAAGGGTGTAAACGTCAACTACATCATGGGTGGTCTAGTCATGTCTTCCCTTCATGATATAAGCAGATGTCAGAATTCTGAGAAAATTGGTAAAAAAAATAAGATGCAAAAACTTAAGAACTCCTACTCATTTCAGCAAATATTAAGTGAAAAGCATTATGCCAGTCATAAAGGGGGGGAGATAGTGATGTCTGTAAATGGGACACCAAGATAAATGAAACAAAATACACTCAATTGCCCCATACCTAAATTAGAGTATCCAAAACAGGTTTTATTACTGATAACCTCAGGTCAAATATACAATAGACTAGACTTGTAGAGCTGCAATAAACTTAGCAGTACACCTCCTCTCCATTCTTCCTTTCCCTCTTCCTCCTCCCCTCTCCTTTTCCCCTCTCCTCTCCTGGAGTCCCCAGATTTTGTTTTGCAAAGGTCACTTAATTAGTCCAATCCATAACCGTTACTACCTTTCCATTATCTCCTTCCACCTAATGATAGTATTTTGCATGTGTTAAGTCAAACAGGAATTAACAAAATTCCAATGGCTTATTCAAATGATAAATAATGAACCATTTTAAGGAAGACGTCTCCTGGGGAGGGCGGAAAACCCTGCAGCTGAAGGCAAGTGAGTCAGGATACCGGGCCTGCACAGGCATAAACAGGAAACAGGGTAGCTTGTGCAGGGGATGACAATTGGTGTTAGAATGGCTCATATGAAGGGGGCACGATGCTTGACTCTGGTCCAGTTCTGCAGCCAGGGGTTTGCTACATTTATAGATCCTTTCACATCTGTACTGCCATATTTATTTTTTTAAATGCAATCCTCACTTGAAGGATTGAGAAAATACTTCAGTTGCTGAGACAAACCTTTTTCCTGATCTAAAATACTGGCACGTTTGATGTTTAAATGGTTCTTTTTTCAAGTTTCCTTTCCTATGATGTCACTTAATAAAATCATTAGGATGTAACGGTTCACACAGATTTACAAGCCTTATAAGGAAGTCAGTCGGATTTCATTCTAAATTGACTTTTATGGGTAACCTTTATTTCTTGGGGAACACAGTTAAGTGATATTTTGTCTAATGACAAAATGCAATAGTTATTCATGGTATCAAGTTTAAAGAGAGTTGGTCTCAAATCAGAAAATTCAAATACTACTTCTGGCCCCCCCCTTGACTGTGTGACACTGGACCAGTCACTGAACTTCTCAGTGTCCTCAGGTATCACTCCAAGATTATACATTGCAGAGCAGGTGATGATCTGCATTAGTAGAGGTTTCCACACTAGTTGTTCTCTGTGCTGCTGATGATGATTCATAGTTCTAGCCCTTGACCTTATTCATCATCTCCCTTACAAATCTATTTTTAGAAAAGAAACTATTTTTAAATACTTATTTTGATCTTAAATACAAAAAAATTGACATTTTCATGCACACAACAAAACATAAAAAAGTTTAACAAAAGTCATGAATTTATCCATCTGTTTTTAAAGAGTCAAGCTGTCTAAACATAATTCTATAAAAGCTTCCCCCTTCCCCCAGATGAAGAAAAGATGGATCTCAATATGATTTCATCATGTGGGTAATTTCAACATCAAAACTCGTTCAGTTCTAACTATCTCAGAGTTCCCAGAATCACAGAGGTCAGATGACTTACCAAGGGTAACTTAATCATGAATGAGTCTGTGACAGCACTTGAACCTAAGACTTCCTTGATTTGCCATATTGCCTCTGAAAGATTACTAATATTTTTTAAAGGAAATAGAACCTAGGGGGTGGCTAGGTGGTGCAGTGGATAAAGCACTGGCCCTGGAGTCAGGAGTACCTGGGTTCAAATCCTGTCTCAGACCCTTAATAATTACCTAGCTATGTGACCTTGGGCAAGCCACTTAACCCTATTTGCCTTGCAAAAAAACTAAAAAAACTAAAAAATAAAAATAAAAGGAAATAGAACCTGATATCTTACCTTGAAGGACTGAGAATGAAACATATCTCCTTCACCTTATAATGGAGCAGAGATTGAGGCATATATTATCAAACATGTTCAATGTGTCAGCTTGTTTTTGTTAAATACTTTGTTACAAAGGAGTTTTCTTGGGAGGAAAAAAATATTGAGAAGTCACAGGGATATTAAAAAAAGTCAATGATATCTTTTTTTCCAAAAACTTATTTTGAAGCATAATATCAAATCAACAAGCATTTCTTAAGTACTTAACTAAGTTCCAGGCACTGTTTTATAAAATGTATTACATGTTCTTGAAATTCATAAATAAGAGCAAAATCTAAACCTATAAAAATCTTAAATTTTGCAGAAATTCTTAATGAATGTTTTTAAATATTTGTTTCAAGTAAACTATATACCCTTAAAGGTAAGGAAGTGTTACAAGTTTTTTTTCTTTTATTACTCAACAACTCAGTTTCTTGAATATAATAATTTAATAAGTATTTATCACATGAGATAATCATATTTGTAAACTGCTTGATATAGAATCTGTCACACAGTAGACAGTTAATAAATGTTTATTCCATGGGTTGGCTTGGATTGACATGGAGTCAAATGTGACAAAGGTCTTTCTCCCCTTATTACTTTTTTTAATTAAATGGTCCTGCTTTCAGTGCCCATCATCTTCATTCTTTCCTGAACGTCCATCCAGACAAATTGGTAATAATGGTGTGAAAAATAAACAAAGGTGGTTTTATAGTCTTTTTTTTCCCCTAGACTCTTCAATGTCAAGAAACCAGCTGAATGATCCTGAAATGACTATCATCATTAAAAGCAATGATACACAAAGCAGGCAATGAGTCTGAAACATATAAGGTGGACACTGTAAACAGGTCAAAGGAAGAAACCCAAGAATGTGCATTTATCATTCCTATAGAATAATCACCACCAAGACAGGCCCTGATACCATGGGTCCACAGAGGAAGAACACAAAACATTCTCTGCATAAACATTCCCACTGGAGAGCCAATAAGAATCCCTGGCACTGTCTGCAGAGAGAGATAGGCAGCACAAGCATCTATCCATCTATTATGCAGGCCAAGGAAGGGGGAAGTTGGGAAGAGGAGGCAGGGGGAAAGGCAGCCCCGTGTCATCAATAGTGGGTATAGGGCCAGGAGATCAACTGAACACAAATGGAGGGAAAGATCTTTAAATATCTGCCATCTCCACGACTAGTGGACATTTTTCCTAAAATAATCAGTCAGAGGTGGAAAACCAAGAGGATCCCCAATACCACCAGGTCCAGGAGCACAAGTGGGAGCAGTTTATCTAGCCCAAGCCATTGGGTCAGAGCTCCACACCTCAGCAATGGCACAAGATAAACTCTATCCACTCCATGAAATACTGGAAGTTGATGTAAACAGCTTTTAATAGCAGCGAACATTTGTTCGCTTTGTTTGAGACCATCTGGATGTTCCATTGTGTTCAGTTCCACACTAACTGCCGTCGGGTGACAGTTGATATATGTTAAGTACAAGCAAAGTGCCTCAGCCCACTCTGGGGACCATCGGGAGAACTTTTCAGTGTTTTGTGGAATATTCTGTCAGATCACAGCTGAGTTGCCTGCATCCTTGATGGCACAGTGCCAAAGTCCTCCCGGCTTTTTTATCAAAGCAGAGTTTTGCTTTTACTGTTTGAAAGGTTAGGAAAATTATGCCAAAGTTCTTCCAGGCAGCTTGGAGAGCATTGGCTGACAGGAATGATTTTCAATATGGAGCAAAGAATAAAGAGACTCACTAATCCTGGGAGATCCCTGGCTTGGCTTGTTTTACAGGCAGCTCAGTGAACAAACAAGACATTAAAACACCCCAAAAGGAAACCTCACTGATAAACACAACGTGGTTATTGTTCTAAAAAGGAGAGGAGGCTGTCATTTAAAAGGACACACCATCCTACCTGCCCAAAGCCCTGGGCTACTGAAAATTCAAATCTAGCTAGCTAGCTAGCTAGCCACACACACACACACACACACACTTATATACATATATGCATATATATACACATATCTACTCATATACACATGCACATGTGTCTGTATATACATGTGTAAATGCATGCATATATATATATATTATCTGTATGGACAAAAATATTTATTATATATAATTTTTTTAAGCCTACCAATTATTAAGTGATATTGCTGGCACTTAATACTTATTATGTACCAAGCATTTTGCAGAGGCTTAGGAGACAAAGGCAAAGTTGCTTCTTTTTCAATTCAGTTCCTTAAAGGAAAGCTGAGGGAGAGAAAATTAGAACTCATAGGATCAGAGGTTTAGAGCTTCAGGAGACTTAGGGGTCACTGAGTCCAACCATCTCATTTTACAGATAAGGGAACTGAGATATTTAGGGAGGTTAAGTGACTAGCCCAGAGTCACATTGGACATAAGGTTCTGAGTCAGAATTTGGATCTAGATATTCCAAATTCCAAATCCAGTGCCCTATCATCAAAACATGTAAACTTGATCAAGGACATAAGTCTGAATTCTGTCTTCTATGCATAGCTGAGTCAGGACTGAAAATGGCACATATAGGCCATCCATGCAAGTACATTTCCCAACCCCCCCCCCATCAACACCATAACTAGAAGATAATATGTCTGATCGAAAATAAGATTAGAAAATTAGATAGAAAGATGAATAGATAGATGGATAGATGACAAATTAGATAGATAGCTAGATCAATGATTTATTAAGTACTTACTATTTTTTTATTTTTTACCCTAAATGAAATAATTTATTGCCAAATAACCAATATTCAGTTTAAGAAGAAGAAAGATCAAGTTCCACTCTTTCATCTTTCTTCAAGGAGCTTACATTTTATTGAGGGAATATAACATATAGAAGGAGAGAAGAAGATCATAACATGTATAGATGGTTTAGGCAAAATGATTTAGACCTAAGGTGATTGAGGGATGAGGTCAAATGACGAGGCGATGGGGAGGATAGTCCAAGGAAGAACTGTCTTATTTTTGTATTTGTATCCTTATAAGTCATAAATTTACTAATCATGGAACATGTTTGAACTCATTACTTTAAATTTATATCTCTAGTTTCACAACCAGTTTGTCCAGGTTTTTGGAGAGAAGATTGCTGTTCAAGTATGCAATGGATGGTCTGTGGAACCATAAGTTCCTTTCAATGTCACCATCCTTCCTTCAGTAGAAGGTAAGCCTCCTCACGAGTCTTCCTGCCTCAAAGCCTCCTCCTACTCCAATCCACATTACTACCAGAGATTTTCCTAAGAGTTTATTTCACTCCTCCACTCATAAATTCTACTATTTCCCTATTACCTCTAGCAACCAGTATGCTCTCTTTCTCTTTTAAAGTCACTCACAGTGGGGCAGCTAGGTGGCGTAGTGGATAAAGCACCGGCCTTGGAGTCAGGAGTACCTGGGTTCAAATCTGGTCTCAGACACTTAATAATTACCTAGCTGTGTGGCCTTGGGCAAGCCACTTAACCCCATTTGCCTTGCAAAAACAAAAAAACCTAAAAAAATAAAAAAATGAAGTCACAATTTGACCCCAATACCCCTGCCAACCATACTCTATTTTACTCTCCCATATTCCTTGGTCTAGTCAAACTGGCCTTGCTGTTCCTCACATATAACACTTCATCTCCTACACTCCTCACCTTTGCACTGGCTATCATTCATGTTTCAAGTACATGACCAACTCATAACATCTTTCATTTCCTCCAGAATTCTGCTCCACCAATACTATCTATCTATATGAAGCCTTTCCTATCCCCTATCCTATCCTATCCCAACCAGATACTATTGAACTCCTATGCAAAAATTCCCTTGGTTTATTTTATATATGCTTATATATAAATACATATTGTCTCCCCCCAAAATGTAAACTCCTTGATGTCCGAGTCTGGTTCATATTCGATGTTCAACCAGCACAGTGCCAGCTATATAGAAAGCACTTAATAAATGTTTGTTGAATTTAATTGAATGAATTTAATTATGAATCAATTCATAATCATGGAACTTGGGAGAGTGGAAATATAGATTCCTTAATCCCATTAAAGTGCATTTCCCCCATTGTTTTGTAAGCAAAAGGGACTTCCACAGACATCCACAGTTGTGACTGAGATTTTCTAATCTCTTTGAAAGAGTCTTTATTAAAATCCTCTTCTAAAGCATCACTGTGACATGGAGGTTATCCTGGGTTCTCAAAGATTCTGCCAGCAGAGTTTGGGCTCTGGCAGATTGTATCAAGTTGGAAAGGATCCAGTAATAGACTGGATATGTGTTATCTAAGGATGAGCACAGTTAAGTTCATAAAAGGCTCATTGCCAGAAGATTGCCCATGAATGTGGGGTTTTTTTATCATAGCAAGTTATGAAATCATCTTTTTTTTTAAGGTTTTTGTAAGGCAAAGGGGGTTAAATGACTTGCCCAAGGCCAAACAGCTAGGTAATTATTAAGTGTCTGAGGCCGGATTTGAACTCAGGTACTCCTGACTCCAAGGCCGGTGCTCTATCCACTGTACCACCTAGCCACCCCTATGAAATTATCTTCTAAGGTGCTTGATGGATTGAAGCCTGGGTTGGTAGAGAAAATACTGCTTTGATGAACTTATAGATCTTTTAACATTTTTAAAGTTTCAGAAAAATATTGATGAATAGAACTTCACTTTAATAATGGTAATTAATATAATTTTGCACTTGTTATCCTATTGGATCCTCACAACAACCTTGTGAAGTAAGGGCTATGATAATATATAATAATACACATTTTACAGATGAGGCTGAGAAAAGATATGTGACTTGCTCAAGGTCACACAGCTAATACATGTCTAAGGCAGGAACTTGAGTCTTCCTGACTGAAATAAATGCACTATATTATCTAATTTTACTTGCATGACTTTACATACCTAATTCCTCTGTATATGCAACTTCTTCACTCCTCACCTCTGCCTCCCCTCTCAGCCACCAACAACTATATGGTATAAGATCAGGTATCAGTAACCTTAAGGAGAGGGAGAAGAGAACTTGAAGATTAACAAAGTCACATAGGCAGTTTTCATTGAGTCCAAAATGGCCACAGGAGCACATCGGAGCAAAAATTGAGGAAAGCAGCCTAAACCAGGGCAGGTAGGACCTGCTCTTAGAACCAAGATGAAGAGACCCAGAACATAGGAAGTAAGAACCAATCAGAAAAAGTCAAAGAAGTATTCTTCTGTATTACAATGATCTCTAACTGGTAGCTTCTTTTTGAAAGAAAGTTGGATAGTGACAGCTAATTCTACCTTTGCATCTTAAAGGAGAAATCCCATGGGACCTCCCTCTTCCAAAACCCATTCCATTTGATGACTGGAGACATCTTTTAAATTCTTCAAAGCCTAGCTCAGAAACTAGTTCTTCTATAGTGACCTTTATACCTCTCTTAGGCAGCTTATCTCGCTTCCCACTATATTTTAGTAATTTTCTCTGGGTGTCCCTCATTCCTAGAACCCCCCCTCCCCTCCTCCACTCTGACTAAATGATCTTGCTAACTTCCTTTAAATCCCAACTAAAAATTCCATTATTTGCTGGAAGTCATTCCCCCCCCCAAAATTTTTTAATTTTAGTGCTTTCCCTTTGTTAATTATTTCCTATTTATCCTATATATAACTTAACTTTGCACTATTTGTTTATAAGTTGCCTCCCTCCATTAGACTGTAAGTTCCTTAAGGGCAAGAATTGTCTTTTGCCTCTCTTTTTGTATCCCTATATTTTAGTATGGTGTCCGGATGTTTATTGATTGACTTATTGAGTGATATACATGTTTTACTTTTCTAACTAGATTACCAGTATATTGAGGGCAAGAATCAAACTTTATTTATAGCTATAACCTTACTTCCACAGTGCTTTGCACATAGTAAATAACTCAGTAAATGCTTTTTTGAATTGAAATGAATATAATTCCATTGCCAAATCAACAAGCCCTTATTACATAACCACCATGGGCCAGACACTAAACTAATATCTGGATTTTATTGATTTTGGAATACTGCCAACACTCAACATCAGTAGTAAGGAGGGACAGAAAGTGTTATATGCAACTGAAGAACTGTAAATGTAGCATAATGGCAAAGAAAGATCTATAGTAAATTCTTCAGACATATAATACATGAATAAACACTGAAAGAATTGAGAGGGACAAAAAAACCCCTTCTGCACACCATTCTAAAAATTCTCCACCAGAGTAAAAAATGACAAGGTATTCCTGAAATGAATGCTGACTGCTCGGTCAAAAATACTAACTTAAATTGTAATGGATAAATCATGCTCTTAAGAGAAAGATATACTTTCCAGAAGTTTCTGAAAATGGTCTTTGCTTCCTGACTCCTCTCAAGATAATTAATTAAGCAACAATTTGCCATTCAAAAATGAAAGAGAAAATAGAACAGAGATTATCTTTGAGAGGAAGAAGCAACATCATCTTTTTTTCCCCATTATCATTTTCCTTTTCAAAAATAAGAATGCTGACAATGATACTTATTAATGACACATATCTGAAAATGATTTTTAAAGAGCCATTCAAAGTAGTGAAAAGGAAATGCTTTGGAGGCATTCAAATCCACTTCAGGAGGTCACAACAAATGATGCCAAGATTTATTCCTGCAGAGGGAGTGGGAGGGGAGGAAAAGGAAACTGCCCAAATAATAAATAAATGGAAGCATCAGAAACAATCTGGTTCCTTCCCATCAATATTTCACACTGCAAAAGTTGATGCTGAAAGAGGTACGTCCAAATATTGAGATGAAATAAAAATAAAACAATTGTATGGTTTTCAAGTCAAATTCTACATGTTTGACTTTGTTGGTCTTTGTTGTTGGTCTGGATCTGGAATTTCACTGGTTCTGAATATGAATTTCACTGGTTCTTGATATGAAATATCTTGATATATTCTAATGCAGATTAACTAGTAAGCTACTGTCAGTTTTAAATTTACCTGAGGCACAGAGAAGTTAAGTGAATTATTCAGAATCACAGTAGTATATATTAGAGACAAGACTTGAAGTCAATTGTTCCTGACTACAAGGCCACTATCCACTATCCACTATACAATATTTTCTTTTCTTTTTCTAATAAGTTTTATTGATGCCTTTTTGTTTTTATATCACATTTCTGGATATCTCCCTACCCTCAATTGAACCTTGCCTGGTAGCAAAGAAAAACTGTTAAACAAAAGCCACCATAACAGTGACGTCTGAGAACCTGGTGCTAAATCATAAGGAGACAGCCTGCCCCTGGGTCAGGGTTTTATATGTAGCAGAACAACTATCTTTTACAGATAATAAAATAAAATAAAAAAATCAAGTAAAGTATTTTTTAAAAAGAATTATCAAAGATTAACTGCAGTTGAATTACTATTTTCAGGTACTTCTCTCACAATTGCAATCTGAATTAAAACCCTTCAATTTAGCACTTCCTATAGTTAGATGCAAGACTATAAATATATATATGTGTATGTATATATATATGTATATATGAAAATTCTACAAGAAAGATTCTCTTTGGATTTCAGTTTTCGCAATTGTTATATTAAGGAGATAACCAGAAAAGTTCTCTTTCAAGCTCTGAAAATAATGATTCTTTCTTTCAGAGACATTTATAATTTTTCATATTTTTTCAGCCTTAGAATTACAGAATCTAAGGTTTGGTAGGGGCCTTATGGGGTCATCTAGTCCAACCAGCATCTGAAAAAATTCTGAGTAATAGTCTTCTACCTGAAGCCTTGTATAGTCATGGAAAACCTAGTCTATTCTCCTTTTTGGGTAGTCCAGTTGTCACAAAGTTTTTCATTCCCTTAAACCTGAATGTATTTTTCCTGGTTCTACACCCTGAATCTAAGAAGACCAAATCTAAACAACTTCCATGTGAAAGAATTTTTTTTTTTTTTTTTTTTTTTTTTTTTTTTTAGTTTTTAGCGAGGCAGTGTGGTTAAGTGGCTTGCCCAAGGCCACAAAGCTAGGTAATTATTAAGTGTGTGAGGTCACATTTGAACTCAGGTCCTCCTGACTCCAGGGCCGGTGCTCTAGCCACTGCGCCACCTAGCTGCCCCTTGAAAGAATATTTTTATAGGCGTGATTAGAAGAATTCTGAAATAACAGATTAACCACTAACCCTTAACAACTGAGACCAGGTACCTTTCTAAGCTTTGCAATTCCCACTCTGTAAATTTTAATATTTACAAAATACTTTTTATATAATGATCCATTGGGCCATACCTACCACAACCTTGTAAGGTAGAGAGGGAAGGTATTTTTTTTATAGGTTCACATTTTAGAGATGTGTAAACTGAGACTTAGAAAGTGTCCGAGGTAGCATGATTACTAAATGTTGGATCCTGAATTGGAACTCCAATCTTCTGAGGTTTAAACCAAAATTCATTTCACTATATGATGCTATTTGTAATACATAAACAGATAAAAAATGAATGAATAAAAAGATAAATACATACATTAAAATAAACAAATGAATGAAAATACAAACTCAATTTCAATCCTAAATATGTTGGAGGCTTCTTTTTGTAGCTTTGTAAAATGATGTGCTTATTCTAGGTGCACAGGAAGGGAGCCCTGATAATGGATTTTTTTATGAAAAAGAGGCACAATGAGTAGAGAGTAGGTATTATAAAGACCTGCATTCAAATTCTGCCTCAGACACTGATTCAATTTATTATCCTAGGCAAGATAACCTCTCTATAGCCTCATTCCAAAAAAGATGATAATAGTACCTACTTTTAAGCATTAGGGTAAGGCTCAAATGAGTATTGCTTTACAGACCTTAAAGTACTCTTAATATTTTTAAAAAGCTACCAATTGGGGGCCACTAGGTGGTGCAGTGGATGGAGCACCGGCCCTGGAGTCAGGAGTACCTGAGTTCAAATCTGACCTCAGACACTTAATAATTACCTAGCTATGTGGCCTTGGGCAAGCCACTTTAACCCCATTGCCTTGCAAAAACTAAAAAAAAAAAAAAAAAAAAAAAAAATTGAAAATTCCATCTTGGAAAGGACTTCACACTATTCCTTGCACCTGATGGGCACTAAATAAATGTTTGTTGAATTGAACTGAACTGAATTTGAAAATAAAATAATTCAAGATCTAAAGATTATTCAATTATACAGATTAACAGAGGCATAGTCTTTGCTGATAAAATTAAGAGAAAAACATCATTATTCCAAGTTCAACAAAATCCTGACCTATCTACAAATGGCAACATTATATCAATTTCATTTCCAAATTCATTGACCTATTTTACATCCTGCATAAATAAAAAAGTATACAGTTTAACAGTTCAGTTGGGCAGCAGAGGAATGGACAGGACAACCTCTTCATGTCCCTTTCAGGGCCTAGAATTCCAAGAAATGTGGACTGCCTTACTATATATAAACTCTGCTGCAACCAGATCCAAAGGATTTTAGTAGCCATTGAAATTTTAGGTGAGTACACATATGTGTTTCAAAGTAGAAGTGCTCCCAGATCACATTAATGGAAAATTACGCTCTCCACTTACAAGTGAGGAATTTAGCAACCAGATGTTTTTACATGGTTGGCAACAAGGTGCCAAAACCAAATTCTAATATTAACTATTTTAATTCTGCATATTCTGAGTGTACAATCCACTGGCTACATATGTTCTTTAGTGAATAATAATAGAAACCTCATAATCAACAGCATTTTAGAAGAACTGATTCATTTCTCAATATACTGAATAATAAGGAGCTTTCCAGATCTAAATTTATGAGCCAGGGACCCTTTTTTAATGCATTAAAGAACTCACATAAGACATTTTAACTGATTCAAAGGAAATTTGATTAAATGATTATAGTCTCCCAAAGAAAAAGCTACCTCAAATAGCTACACTTTCAGAGCTTGGCCTTCCAGAATCTAATCCAGAATAAGCCTAGTTTGCTGCTGTGGCGACAGAGACAGGCAGAGACAGAGACACACAGAGAAAAACAAAGATAGATATGGAAAAATTGAGAGACAGATAGGGAGCGACAGAAACAGAGTAAGAGAGAGAGAAAAAGAATGACAGAGTCAGAAAAAGAAAAATTCACACCAAAACAGGGAGAGTGGGGAGAGTCAGAGAGACAGAAGAGACAGAGACACAAAGAGAAAAAGCTCAGAAATATTAAAAATTCAAATTTAGGACAGAAAGCAAGAATAAAAAAGTTGTTAGATGGGAAAATATCCATATTCATGACAGTGTCTATGAACACCCCCCCATTTACTTGATTCCTTAATTTTCAAATGACATAGAATATTTTAAAATATTTACCATCTCAGAAACAAAAAACCAACAACTCGTTAAAAAATGAACATAACAGATACCAAATGTAGTGTTAGAAGTGACCCAATAACTCAGAAGCGTCAGTACTATAATGTCACTTAGGTTTTTTTTTAATAAATAAAAAAAGTGAAGATGCTAATTCTGCTGATGAAGATATTGTGTTTCCCCTCTTGTGCCCTATTCATTATGCAAGGCTGCAGAATATGAAGTGTAGATGTGTGATCTGGGCGATCTAATGATCTCCCACACCTGCTCATCTGGTACAATTTTAATTAACACTCCAAGGAGGTTTGTCAAGAGTAATCAAAAACATTGTCGCTTATAAAGCTGTGGCAAGAAATCAATAGTTTTCATCAGAAAAGGTAAGGTCTGGCATAACTGGACCATTTAATTGCTTCGTTCCAATAAACAAAAACTGCACATTTTAATGACTCGATTCTGGAGATCAATATCTAACCACATATTGCATTCAGCAGCAACATGTGGTGGGATATTCGGAGTCATTTCAATTCCGGACGAAGCATTCCTCTTTTTTATTTCCTCGGGAATGGCAATAGGTTGCTGAGCCCATGCGGGGCTATGATTTATACCCAATGAGTGACCTCTAGGGCCGTAAGACTCCAACGGGTGACTAGTTCTCAATGGTAAGCTACTGGCACTTGACAAAGTGCCTGAAGCCGAATGAATTTACTTCTCTTTTCCTCAATCATCAACAGGCTCTGCCCTGACCCCCATACTGACTCCTATAACAAGATCTCCTGTCGGGGACTGAAAAATTTACTGTCTTGTCGACTTTTCATTGAGCTCAAGTGAGTGCTTCTGTCACCTTCAGTGAACTGAGTCTGGTAAGATAAAGATTTAACTAAACACCAGCCACAGTTTAAAAGCTAAATAAGTACATTTCCTAGAGAGGAGATAACATTGAAGAGCATCCGTTTTTAGGAGAACAAAGTTCAACCTGGCATTGCCACTCCTTTTTATTTCAAGGTGGGGGGCAAGGGTGTCTCTGAATCCAGGCCTGGTTTCTTGAGGTCTCAAACCTAAACTTCACCATACCTTACAAGCCTTCAGAATTAGTATCTGTTTAGTGTATATTAGCACTGAGAGATTAGCATCCACCGGATGCTTTGGAAACAAGACTTTCAACCTTATCAGTGACTAAAATGATGAAATTTTACATGAGGACTTTGTATAAATAATCAGCAGGAGATCTACGTTATCTGAGTACACTCAGAGATTTATAGGATTATAGATTCCGAAAAGAACCTTAGAGGTCATCTAATCTAACCATTTCATTTTACTCATGGGGAAACTGAGGACCAGGGAAATTAGGGGACTTTCCCAAGGTCATACAGGTAATGGAACAGGGCCTTTTCCCAATGCCATATAATCAAGCAATATATAACTATGTCTTCATGAATATATACATGCCTCAAAATCTTTTTTTTGCTCAAAACCTTGAAAATTAGCCAGATGTTAAAAATAAGCACATTTTAGCCAAGAGCATTCAAACATAAACAGTCAGAAAATATAAGGACATACCCAAATATACACAGCAGACATGACTTTGGACAGACTAGTTAAAATAATTAAGCAATAAAAACTAAAATCTCAAGAACCCTCTATATCAACAAGGAGGCAATTAAAAGGCTGACATTTGATGGTTTATTCCAACATCTCACTAAACCCTTACGCAAAATTTCCACTCCCTCTTTAATTTTCAATTCTTCTGCCCTCCCTGCTTCACAGCTCCTGGCTATTGGCTTTTGCAATCTGTCCCTAGGGAGCGAGGAGTTATTACCCCTGTCGAGGGAAGAGAAAGGGATGTTATTCCCTTGTCACCCTCTCCAGCTCCAGGAGATTCCTAGCTCTGATCTATAGCCTTCATTGGAGAAAAGCGTCTGACATGCTGTTAGTTCTCAGCCCTGTCAGATCTATCTACCTGTGCTCCTGGCATTACTTACTGGAGTCAGAGAGACACACACTGTGTCACCAGAGTCAGACCCTAAGAAAAAGTCAAGAGTCAACCCCCCACTCCCACTCCCCAACCAGGGCAATCTTTTCCTTTGGCGTCAATAGCAGAATAAAATGTCTATCATGCAGGGGTACCAAGTTTCCTTGGGAGAGAGGCATTCAAAGTCTTCCAGACTCTCCAGCCTCCACCACCAGGTAACTGCAAAAGTTTCCATAACTAAAGTCCTTCATAATTGTACCAGATTGGTTTTCCCTAAAGGGAACAAATACAGTGAAAGCTCTTGAAGCAACTCACAAAATATTGTGGAGCCAAAGAGCAGGGGATAAACATTGTGGCATACTCTACTGATTTGAGAGATACTCTAAAAAAGAGTTCTGGCCCCTCCCCTAGTCAAGAAATGTTATTTTTCAACTTTAATTATTATAACCTGTTAGTAATTTCTCTGGCACTCTGGAAGTTTCTATTAGAAGTCATTATTTCACAGACTCAGGTTTCTCTTTCCTCCCAGGAGGCAGTGCTTGCTTAGGAGAGTGGATGAAGTGAGGCAATTAAATTTAGGAAGATTTGGGTTTAAATCCCATCTGTCACTGGCTGAATCATTATGAGCTTCTCTGAGCCTCAGTTTCCCCTATCAGTATGTGAACCAAAGAATACTTCACTGTTGACGTGTGGTTAAAATGAGTTTTGTTTTCAGTTTGTTTAGTTTTGAGTTTTGGGGTTTTTTTAATCAGCCTTTCAATGTACAGTCTGAAATCATCACCTGGGACACTTTGGAGTTCCACAACTAAATAATAAAAATAGTTAGCATCCATATGGGGCAATTAGTTGGCACAATGGATAAAGTGTCCTGTTAGGGACTATTGTGTGTGGGAATGCTGTGAACCTTCATCTCCTGGCGTCCTTGAGCACTGGAGCTTTGTTTTACTAAATGCCACAGGAGTGGGAGTGGATTAGAGACTGGAGAGCATATTTAAGCACTTGTATTTGGTTCAATAAATGGAGACCTTAGAGACCATGGTGTACAATGGGAGAACTTGTCTTCCTTGTCTCCCACCCCTCCAATACTCACCTGGGGAAGGATAAGGGAGTCCAGAAAGGGACTCAATACATGATGTCCAAACAGGGACTCAACAGTGTCCCACCTGGAGTAAGACAACTCATTTCTCTGACTTCAAATCTGGTCTCAGAGTGTGTAACCCTGGACAAGTCACTTAAATCTGTTTGCCTCAGTTTCCTCATCTTTAAAATGAACTGGAAATTGAGATAGCAAACCATTCCAATATCTTTGCCAAGAAAATCCCCAAATTGTGTCACAGAGTCCGAAACAACTAAAAACAACTCAAGAAAAAACAAAACCATTTATATGGTATTTTAAGATTTGCAAAGTACTTGATAAATATTATCTCATTTCATAGCAACTGTTAAGGTGGGTACAATTATCCTTACCTATAGATGAGGAAACTGAAGCAGAAAGGGTTTAAATGATTTGCCCAGGATCATACAAGTAACATGTCAGAGGTTAAACGTAAACCTTGGTCATTCTGGGGGTCAAGTTCAAAAGTCAACTCTCTATTCATCATACCATACTGAATCTCTCATATGAGTTAATATCTATAGGTGGCAATGATTATTAAAATAGAAAAAACTGCTCATAAGCATCATGGTACTTTGTACAGTTAGTAAGGTTTCTAAAAAAATACAGAAATTCTCTCAAGGCAAGGGATTAGATTAATATATTAGTACTCTTAATAATAAAATAGGAGTAACTGATATTAAATTTAAAACATAATAGTACTTTATACAATAAATAAGTATTTATTATAAAAATATAGACATGCCCCCAAGGAGAGAAGGGTAGTAGGATATTGGCGAACTGTACTTCAGAAAAAATTAGGCTCATCTATTTGCTTTTTTGTTTAGTTCGTAACTTCTTTCTTCTTTGTCTTCATGTTTTTACATAAAATGGACTAATCAATGGGAACTAAGACATAAGAAATAATCATAATTAAAATGCATATAATACATGAAGATTTGCAAAGCATTTTGCATAAATGATCTCATTGGAACCTCACAATAAGCCTGTGGAGAGTTAACATTGTTCCCATTTTGCAGATGAGAAAAATGAGGTATCAGAGCTGGAATGTGAACCAGAGCTTCCTTGTA